>NC_064859.1:89018801-89263947 GCF_024139225.1 Suncus etruscus
AACTGAACATCTTGGGGCCAGATTGACAGCAAAGCGGATTGGGGCATACGACAGACCTGGATTTGATCATGGTCCCCTGAGCCTGCCAAAAGTGATTTCTGAGTACAGAGCCAATATTAACTTCTGAGCACTGCTAGGTGTGGTCCCACATGAGAGAGAGAGAGAGAGAGAGAGAGAGAGAGAGAGAGAGAGAGAGAGAGAGAGAGAGAGACAGAGACAGAGACAGAGACAGAGAGACAGAGACAGAGAGAAACAGAGACAGAGGAGAGAGAAGACAGAGGAGAGAGAGAGTGAGAGAGAGAGAGACACTGATCATCTCTTCAGTGGAGGTTCCATGTACCAAGTTGAAGCTCTTTTCAAAGCACACATGCTTTGGGCTGGTCCTGGTTCAGTCTGTTCTGAAAAGGTATTCCAAGGGAATTTCAAAAGGTGCCCATTTTTGCTTCCCCCAACCATTGCAGTTGATCCTTTGTCCAGCCACAAATGAAGAAACTTCTCGGTCTCTGGGCCCTGACAGTAGTAGGGCCTCAGAGCAGAAAGAGGGTCAAACTCAGAGTGAACAATATTGAGAACCACAATTTAGCCCACAGACCCCAAGGTTGGTCTCAGCCCCAACTCCTCCCATGCCTCAACTTTATCAGTAAAATACAAATGATAGCCAGAAGAGTTGACAAAGCCATCAGGGGAACACACCCCGCTTCCTTTAACACTAGGTGGATTCTAATTTGCAAATACTGGGTGCATAGTGTCAACAAAGGCTGCAGCCCTGTAAATGCAGGACCCCTCCTGCGAACAAAACAACAGGTGCAACATTCCAGGCTGGAGCCATAGAACAGTGGGCAGGTCTTTTGTCTTGCACACAGCCGACTGGGTTCGATCCCAGGCCACCTCATGGCTCCCCCCAGCATCATCAGGTGTCAGCTCCAAGCATCCCCGCGTGTGCCCCCCAAACAAAACAAAAGCATCAGGATTGCACGCCCTGCAGGGAAGCCTTTAAGAACCCCTGGCTACCTGCAGTAAATCCGCACGATTCAAGGCGCTGGCAGCCACCTGCAGAAGAACTTCCCCCTCTCCAGGGCTGGGCTTGGCCACCTCCTTCAGGTACAAGTTTTCTGGGCCTCCGGGCTTGTCAAAGTGCACCGCCAACATGTTTTCTGGAGGGGAAGAGGGAGAGCTCCAAGTTAGAGGCATGCAACATCTAAGCCAGGCGCTGGTCTTGCAGTTCGCCCTTTCCCCACCCTCATGCGCCCCAGTAAGTCCCAGGGGACCCTACCCAGGGGACACCGATGAAGGAAAAGTGACCCACCGGGGGAGAAAGCAGAGGGGCAGGAAGAATCAAAGAGCCCTCTAGGCTTGGATCTCCCCCACCGACTCCCCGATTTCTCTTAGGGCCATTTAAGTTACCTGCTGGCCGGGGCGGTGCAACGCGTGCCTCTGGGTCCTGGAGCAGAGGAACTGGGTGACTGACGCCACCGGACCGACGACTGGACTCTGGGCAGGGAGGGTGGGGCGACCCGCCGCTCTCCTCCGCCCCCTTCCTTTTCCTCCTTCCAGATGCAAAGTGAGTGAGCAATAAATAAAAACAGCTCCTCTTTGCCGCAAATGGGCCTTTGGAAAATTTGTCTTTCTCCCTCCTTTTAGCTGCAAGTGATTAGAGAGAGAGAGAAAGAGAGAGAGAGAGAGAGAGAGAGAGAGAGAGAGAGAGAGAGAGAGAGAGAGAGAGAGAGAGAGACTCCCTCCTTTTAGCTGCAAGTGATTAGAGAGAGAGAGAAAGAGAGAGAGAGAGAGAGAGAGAGAGAGAGAGAGAGAGAGAGAGAGAGAGAGAGAGAGAGAGAGAGAGAGAGAGAGAGAGAGAGAGAGAGAGAGCGAGCAAAGGTTCCCCTCTCTGGGGAAACCGGACCCTAGCTCTCGGCAGTACCATTTCCCAGCCAGGCCTGGCTTTCCTGCCCTTTGAGATGGGCGTCTGCCAACCTGCCCATCTTGTTGTCTTTGGATGGGCTGGCTGGGCACTGTGCCCACCACAGCTGAGAAAGGCAAAGTAAAACCGCAGTAAGACATTCACATGCTTGATACTGGCCCATGAGCACAGGTCAGAAAAGGAAAGATAGTGGCTAGGATTGTGGGATCCACCTCTGCTGGTAGGGAATGCCAATTGTAACTACTGATAGGAAAAACAGTATGGCAGTGCGTCAAAAAATTAAAATATGAAATGACCCACCAGTTCTACTTTGGTGTAAATACCTCCGATAATGGAAAGCAGGGGATATACATACACATATTTTATTGTGTTATTATTACATATATTTTGTTTGGGGGCCACATCTTGTGGTGTTTAAGGGCTGGGTACATGGCACCCAGCCTTGGGAGCTGTCTCTCTGACCCTGAGCACTATGTGGTTTGCTTAGGGTGTGGGAGCACCCCTGGTGGTGCTAGGAATTGATTCAGAGGCTTATGTATGCAAACCATTTCCTCCTATGTGCTGACTAATAGATGCTCCTCAGCCCTCAGCTGAGCAATATTTACTTATTTCTTTGTTTTGGCCATACCCAGTGGTGCTCAAGGGCTACTCCTGTCTCTGAGCTCAGAAATCCCCCCTGGCATGCTCAGGCCAGAGACTGAATCCAAGTCGGACACAAGCAAGGTAAATGCCCTACTGTTGTGCTATCGTTCCAACCCCTCCTAAGCAATATTTCTATACCTATAACCATAGAGGTATTTCTTTTCTTTTCTTTTTTGTTTTTGAACCACACCCGGTGATGCTTAGGGGTTACTCCTGGCTGTGTGCTCAGAAATCGCTCCTGGCTTGGGGGACCATATGGGACCACGGAGGATCGAACCACAGTCAGTAGTAGGTCAGAGTGTGCAAGGCAAATGCCCTACCTCTGTGCCACTACTCTGGCCCCCAAAGAAGTATTTCTAAGAACAAAGCCCCCCCCCTTTTTTTGTTTCTGGGTCACACTCGGCAGTGCTCAGAGGTCACTCCAAGCTGTCTGCTCAGAAATAGCTCCTGGCAGGCACGGGGTGGGGTGGAAGGGGGACCATATGGGACACCGGGATTCGAAGCAACCACCTTTGGTCCTGGATTGGCTGCTTGCAAGGCAAAAGCGCTGTGCTATCTCTCCGGGAAGAACAAAGGCCCCTTAGGTTTAATCACTTACTCTAGTGAAGTAGTTCTTCTTGAGACAGGGAAGAGTTAACTCAAAGTTGGTGCCCTCCAGGAATGAGAACCTAGGGGTTGAGTGAATTTGGAAAGTCCTAACTGATAAGGCTCCCTTGACAAAGGCTCCCTAGCAACCAGGGTTTGAATCAGAGCATCCCTAGACAATCAAAGTTGAGCCAGAAAAAAAACCCATTGATTTATTAAGACATCTTTACAATGAAATAATTGTACTATTACTGCTTGTGATTTTCTATAAACTTATTTAAAGATTTGACTTGGGATCCTTGTCAAGACTTCCCAAAGTGGGTGAGACTTGGACTTTGGCTAGCCGAATAAACTCCCCTTTGCACCTTGCATTATCGAAGGTGGTCTTTGATCTCAGCACTTTCTAGGGTGTCAACGCAGACTAACACATTCACAGCCTCAAAGTGAACACAATTCAAGTGTGAACTGACAGATGGAAGAATACCGTGGTACATAATGCTGTGGCATACTTGGCTTTCAAAAAAAGAACTTGGGGCTGGAGAAATAGCACAGCAGCAGGGCTTCTACCTTGTAAGTGGCTGACCCAGGACAGACAATGGTTTGAATCCCAGCATCCCATATGGTCCCCCATGCTGGCCAGGAGCAATTTCTGAGCTCAGAGCCAGGAGTCATCTCTGAATGCCACCAGGTGTGACCCCCCCAAAAAAAGAACAAAAAAAAGAAGAACAAGAACTTGGGGCCAGAGCAATAGCAGAGCAGTAGGGCATTTGCCTTGCACATGACCAACAACACAGTTCGCTCCCCCTGCATCCCATATGGTTCCCTGAGTCTGCTAGGAGTATTTCTGAGCACAGAGCCAGGAGTAATGTCTGAACAACGCAGGGTGTGGCCCAAAAACCAAAAGAAGGAGAAGGAGGAGGAGGAGGAGGAAGAAGAAGGAGGGAGAAGAAGGAAGGAGAAGGAGGCCAGGAGAAGGAGGAGGAGGAGGAGAAGAAGAAGAACAACAACAAACAACAACAAGAACAAGTTGACAGTACAATCTAAGTGAACTTTGAAAACAGGGAAGCCTAGTGTCACCAAAGAAGCCAGTCTGTCTGCTTCCACTTCTAGGAGACCTAGAACAACCCAGCTCACAGACCACAAGGCTCTATGGGCATCTTCTGGTATGGCCCTGAAGATAGCACAAGCACTGCTGGTTGTGGTTCTGGCGATTCTTTGCACTGCAGGGCCGAGCAGCACCGGAAACCTCATGAAACCTTTGATTCACTCAGTCGGCACTTGGGAGCTCCTTCACCCCATCCCGCACAAAAGCATCTAAAGAAAATTTTGATAGGGTCCAGGGAGTTGTCTCCATGAACTACTAGAGGATGTGCTTTGCATGCAGGACACCTGGGTTTGATTCCAGGCACTACACAGACACCTGAGCAACAGCCAGTGGTTATATCCCTCCCTACAAAAATAGACTATGAGGGACATTGTTAAGAGAAAGGGTCTTGAACCCTGGTGGTTTCTTTATTTTTCTTTTTCTTTTTTTTTTTTTTTGGTTTTTGGGCCACACCCAGCAGTGCTCAGGGGTTACTCCTGGCTGTCTGCTCAGAAATAGCTCCTGGCAGGCCCGAGGGACCATATGGGACACCAGGATTCAAACCAACCACCTTAGGTCCTGGATCGGCTGCTTGCAAGGCAAACACCGCTGTGCTATCACTCCGGACCCTATTTTTCGAGTCTTGACTCTTTGAGTTCTCTCCTTGGGGGTATCTTGCTTTTGGGTCCCAGTTGGTGTCTCATCTCCAGTGTGGGCTGGATAACTCCATTTCAAGTTAGACTTGTGTCTCCAATATATTTTGGTTGTGTGGTTTCTTGAAATTCATTATCAAGCAGCCACCGCAATACAACATACACACTTATTCACTTTACCTCATTTGAGTCTCCTACCCTGCTTTCTTCTCAAGTAAGCAAACCCCGGGTGGGAGAGATAGCTTGGAGGTAAGGCATTTGCCTTTCATGCAGGAGGTCACCCCTGTGCCTGCCAGGAGCAATTTCTGAGCCTAGAGCCAGGAATAACCCCTGAGCACTGCTGGGTATGACCCAAAATCCACAAAAAAAAAAAAAAAAAAAAAAAAAAAGTAAGCAAACACACCTACTCACCTTACTATTGCTTTGTTCTATTTTCTTTTTCTTTTTCTTTCTTTCTTTCTTTCTTTCTTTCTTTCTTTCTTTCTTTCTTTCTTTCTTTCTTTCTTTCTTTCTTTCTCTTTCTTTCTTCTTCTTCTTTTCTTTCTTTCTTTCTTTCTTTCTTTCTTTCTTTTCTTTCTTTCTTTCTTTCTTTCTTTCTTTCTTTCTTTCATCACTGCAGTTTCTTTCTTCCTTCCTTCCCTTCCCTCCCTCCCTCCCTTCCTTCCTTCCTTTTTTGTTATTTCTTTCACTTTTGTTTGTTTTGGGATCACAGTTGACAATGCTCAGGGGCTACTTCTGGCTCTGCATTAAGTAATCACTCTTGGGGCCTGGAGAGATAGCACAGCGGTGTTTGCCTTGCAAGCAGCAGATCCAGGACCAAAGGTGGTTGGTTCGAATCCCGGTGTCCCATATGGTCCCCCGTGCCTGCCAGGAGCTATTTCTGAGCAGACAGCCAGGAGTAACCCCTGAGCAACGCCGGGTATGGCCCAAAAACCAAAAAAAAAAAAAAAAAAAAAAAAGAAAGTAATCACTCTTGGCAGAGTTTGGGGACCATATGGGATGTTGGGGATTGAGCCCAGCATCAACTGTATGCAAGGCAAATGCCTTACCTGTGTACTATCACTCCAGCTTTTGTTCTATTTTCTTTTATATCTTTTATTCTATTTTCTTTTTTTTTTTTTCAAGCAGTTTATTGATTGATCAATTGGTTGGTTTTTGGCTCACACCTGACAACACTCAGGGGTTACTCCTGGCTCTGTGTTCAGAAATCACTTCTGGCAGGCTGGGGGGTAGAGCCACATGCAAGGCAACTGCCCTACCGCTGTGTTATCTCTGGCCCCCTTTTGTTCTATTTTTATTTTATTTTTCTTTTGGTTTTTGTTTTTTGGGTCACACCTGGCAGCGTTCAGGGGTTACTCCTGGATCTATGCTCAGAAATCGTCCCTGGCAGGCACAGGGGACCATATGGGATGCCGGGATTCGAACTATTATCCTTCTGCATGCAAGGCAAATGCCTTACCTCCATGCTATCTCTCCGGCCCCATTTTGTTCTATTTTTTTATTAAATATATTTTTTATTTAAGTAACATGATCATATTTGGGTTACAGTCATAACCAGAACACCCCCCTTCACCAGTGCAACATTACCCCCTCCCCGCTTCCCATCCCCTGCCTGTATTCGAGACTGGCATTCTACTACAGTAATTTGTTTTTAAGTTCAGTAAGTTGTATTTTTTTCTTAAATGATAAGAGTAAGAAAATATATAGTAAAGGTGTGATAGTGGCAATCGCCAATGTTTGTATAGGTCCAGAAAAATGGAGAAAATGGAAAAAAAAAACCTTGACCTGATTACAAAAAGGCCTCACCCCAGAAGTTTATTGGCATAAGACAGACTCTGGGTTCCAGGCATACCAGTCTATCCAACTCCAGTCATTCTCAAGGTCCCGGTGAAACTTTTTCACACTTTAGCTATAGTTGGTATCAGACTTTTATATTTAAAGACTCTGGATTCTGTGCATTTCTTTTGTCGATGTCAGGCTGATGTGGAGCATCCTCTAGTTTCAGCATATCATTAAATGCAGAGCGATCTGCCCTGCATGCAGACTGTTGCTGAGTTGCCTGGGTGTTGAGTACTCTTTGGAGTAAGTCAATGCCAAAGCAGTGGTAGGTCTTCTCTGGTAGAGGCTTGGATCCTGGGAATGTTAAAGACAATTGTGGTTGTTTCCATAGATGGTATCCATTGTTCAGGTGTGTGTGGGCGATGCCCATTCTTCTGAGGCCTGAGCCAAATCATTATGCCAATGTTCAGGGTAAAAGGCCTGTGTTCCCATCTCTATTAGATAAGAACTTGTTTGCATATGTATTATTTTCCCATTTTAATGTGCCTATGCAAAAGAGAAGCAATGCCACAAGATACTGTTGGTGCATCTGCGGGTCAACGAATAAAGTCCAACATTTCCCGTAACTTGGTATAAACATGAAATCTATACAGTTACTCTTTTACCAGTATTGCTTATAAAACAGATCTCACAGGGGGAAAATCAAACAATCAAATAACTAATCTAGTGGGCAAAATTGTCACTATATGAGGATATTTGAAAAGAGTTATAGATGTTAAGGGAATACATCTGAGATATATAAAAGAGATACATGTGACCCTTTTATGTTTTAAAAAGAAAAAAAACGAAAGAAAACAAGGGTATTTGAAGACAACAGGTGATAGTTGAGTTTGAGACATGTTTTGCAGCATTACAGAGCCCTATATTGTCCTTGAACTAGGGGTTATGCTGAAGCTGATTCTGGTATTATGCAACAGTCCATAGTTTAATGGGGGCAAGAGGGGCCACCAAGCATGGGTCAACAGGCATGTTGGTTGTAGTTGTTTGTATAGGCATGAACTGGGGACTGAGAGGGTGTCATTCAATGAGGAGCTGGATGGTGGTGTTGGGGCAGAAGGTCAGTCTTGGTGTCTACCCAATTAGGAACTGAGGATAAGGAGGGTTGAATAAGGGGAAGATAATGGTTCAGGGTTTGGGTATGAGGAGGTAGGAGAGACACAGGGGTGAGGGGAGAGGCAATACATAAAAGACTAGACAATAAAGGTCAATTTGAGTGTTTTATCAGAATCTTGGGCATCCTGATTCTATTCCTAGGAACAGTCTAGGATCAGGAACATTTTTGGATAATGCTTAAAAAGTATATTTGCACCCACGCGATTTTGAAAAATAGTATTACTAGCAAACAAAACAGGGGGTCCAATATACATAGGGGGGGTTTCCCTCCTCCTCCTGCCCCCAGGGCCCGAGTTGCCAGGGCCGGCCATGAAGACCCGCTTGGCGTGGGGGGTCCCAGTCTCCTGGACCAAGTGTTCAGTCTAGGAGATCTGTGGCCCGCTGTTTGACCAGCAACCCTAACATACTTTACCTCCATGCTATCTCTCCAGCCCCATTTTGTTCTATTTTTTTTAAGCACACACACAAAAAAATTGTATCTAGATATCTTACTATTCTTCTTTTCTAGGATAGAACATAGTATAATCTTGTTCACTGTTCTGTACCAGGTTATTTGCTTTGTTTTTGATTTAGAGACATATTTTCAGAATTTACCCGTTAGCCCTTTACACACACACATACACACACATACACACACATACACACACACATGAACACACACACACACATACACGCACACACACCTTTTTATTTTTATTTATTTATTTATTTTTGGTTTTTGGGTCACACCCGGCAGTGCTCAGGGGTTACTCCTGGCTCCAAGCTCAGAAATTGCTCCTGGCAGGCTCAGGGGAACATACGGGATGCCAGGATTTGAACCAATGACCTCCTGCATGAAAGAAAAACGCCTTACCTTCATGCTATCTCTCCGGCCCCTATTTTTAAAGCTACCTCTATTTTTTTAAATGTGAGATTTATTCAACAAATACCTGCCTCTCTTTTTAGTAACCCCATCTGATGGTACTTGGAGGAAACTTCCAGCTCTGGGCTTGGAGGCTGCTCTCTGGAGTGCTCAGGGACCTGTATTGTCTGGAATCAAACCCGTCGCCCCACATGCAAAAACATGTCTCTGTCCTGTTATCTCTCTCTGGCCCTCTACAAATCACTCTGTGAAGGTTCTTTTTTTTTTTTTTTTTTTTTTTGGTTTTTGGTTTTTGGGTCACACCCGGCAGCACTCAGGGGTTACTCCTGGCTCTATGCTCAGAAATCGCTTCTGGCAGGCTCAGGGGACCACATAGATGCCGGGACAAATGCCTTACCTTCATGCTATCTCTCCGGACCCTACGTGAAGGTTCTTTAGACTGTGGTTAAAAAAAAAAGTCAGAGGGCTGGAAGATAGCTTAGAGTGAGTGGTGGTTGGTAAAGTTGAGAGTTAATGTCTAAAAAAAAAAAAAAAAAAAAAAAAAAAAGAGTTAATGTCTATTCAAAGACTTGAGCCCGCAACCATGGAGGACTACTAAATTGCATTAAGCAGGGCTGTGACATGAGTAAATTAGGTGTGTGTGTGTGTGTGTGTGTGTGTGTGTGTGTGTGTATGTGTGTGTGTGTGCGCACGCTATGGAGAAAATATGCATGCATTTGAGGATTTTTTTCTTGTTGTTTGGCTTTTTGGGCCACACCCGGCGCGTTCAGAGGTTATTCCTGGCTCTGAGCTCAGAAATCGCTCCTGGCAGGCTTGGGGGACAATATGGGATGCTGGGAATCAATTCCTGGTCCATCCCGGATCAGCAGCCGTGTGCAAGGCAAACGCCCTACCACTGTGCTATCTCTCCGGCCCCAAATATGCATTTGTTGGGAAGAAGTTTGGGCCATGCCTGGTAATGCTCAGGGGTTACTCCTGACTGTGCTCAAGAAATGACCCCTAGGGGCCAGAGAGATGGCATGGAGGTAGGGCGTTTGCCTTGCATACAGAAAGTCAGTGATTCGAATCCCAGCATCCCATATGGTCCCCCGAGCCTGCCAGGGACGATTTCTGAGCGCCAGGTGTGACCCAAAAAACAAAAACAAACAAACAAGAATGACCCCTGGCCATCCTCACCATCCTATATGGTGCTGGAGATTAGAACCAGGGTCCTGGTCTTTACAGCTGCAAAGAACTGCCCTACCTCTTCTACTATTTCTTTTTTTATTTGTTTGTTTTGTTTTGTTTTGTTTTTGGCTCACACCCGGCAGTGCTCAGGGGTTACTCCTGGCTCTGCACTCAGAAATTACTCCAGGCAGGCCCCACCCCAGATTCCCAGGCCATGCGCACTGCGGGGTGGGAGGGACCAGCCGGCCTGGGAGGGGCCTAAAAATTGGGGGGAGCGTGCCTAAACGTGAAGACGGAGGAAGCCCCTTTATCCGGTTGGGGATTTCCGGGCCGAGGTGCAGGACTTCATGGAGGCGCTTGTCCCCAAAGTCTGCGGGCCAGGGGGTGCCCTGCAGCCACCTTCCTTGGCCAGGTTGCATTTCCAGGTGACTAGGTTCATCATGCAGGCAGGCTTCCAACTCGGCCTGCGCTCCGTCCCTGTCGCCACCGCCTGCACCATCTACCACAAGTTCTTCGGGGAGACCCACGAGGACGTCTATGACCCCTACTTGGTCGCCATGTCTTCCCTCTATCTGGCCGGCAAGGTGGAGGAGCAGCACCTGCGAGCCCGGGACATCATCAACGTGGCCTACAGGTACCTCCACCCTGGAAGCGAACCCCTGGATCTGGATGCCCACTTCTGGGAGAAGCGAGACAGCATGGTGCAATGTGAGCTCCTGGTGCTGCGAGTCCTGCGTTTCCAGGTCGCCTTCCAGCACCCCCATAAGTACCTGCTCCACTACCTGCTGTCCCTCCAGAACTGGATGAACCGCCACACCTGGCAGCGGACCCCCATCGCCCTCACGGCCTGGGCCCTGCTGCGCGACAGCTACCATGGGGGGCTGTGTCTCCGCTTTCGTGCTCAGCACATAGCCGTGGCAGTGATCCACCTGGTGTTGCAGGCCTATGGGGTGAAGGTACCCGCCCAGGCTGAGGCCGGGAAGCCTTGGTGGCAGGTGTTCTGCGACGACATAACCAAACCAATCATCGATGACATTGTGTGTGAACTCATTCAGATTTATATCTTGGACACAGAGATCCCCTAAGGCCCCGGCCAGGCCTGTTCAAAGAGGATCCAGGGACTAATGGTCCTGCAGGACTATTGGGGGAGATGCCATTTGCAGAACATTCTCCGGACATCCCCAGCATCACACCTGCAGCAGTCATGCACCCAGCAAACAGAGACTGGACCCCATGATCATATTTGAGACATGAGATTATTGGATGGAGAATCAAAGCCCAGAGCCAGATTTATAGAGAATAAAAAATGTGTCCTTGAGAAATCTGTTTTGCCTAATAATAGATGACCCACAGAGGCCAGAGTGATAGCAAAGCGGTGGGGCGTTTTCCTGGCACACAAACAACTTGTTGTGTATGTAAACATTTCCACGGGATTATTATTTTTATCGGTGATTGTGCCCTACACTAGGGTGTGACCTGGCATTCTGCTCCCACCCTAGGGTGGTACGTGATTCTAATGTATAAAAGCAAGGGTCTGTGGAAGGCAAGGGCTTCTTTCGAGGGCTCATTCTGGGGCTTTTGGCTTCAGCCATGTCCTCTGAATAAAGCTGTTATCTTCTGAAACCTGACTGCCTTTTAGCTTTATACCTGCTGCATTCATCTCAGAACCGCCAGCTGAACAGGGTGGCAGACATGTGCTCAGAGCTGGAGGAGAAAGACATCCTCCATCCCTCCATCAATCAGCCCATCAAGGGCTCATTTGCAACACGACTCGGGATGGACCCCGGGTTTCATCCCCGGCATCCCATATGGTCCCCTGAGCCTGCCACGAGCAATTTCTAAGTGCAGAACCAGGAATAACCCCTAAGCGATGCCGGGTGTGGCCCAAAAACAAAACAAAAAGATGACCACAACCCCCCCCCCAAAAAAAAAAGAAAAAAAAGAAAAGAAAAGAAAAAGAAAGAAATTATTTCTGGCAGGCTTTATGGGATGCTGGGGATCAAACCTGGGTTGACCTCATGCAAGACAAATGCCCTATGTGCTGTGCTATAACTCTAGACCCAAAGAGTTCATTTCTATTGTAATATACTATGTGCAAGACAAATGCCCTATGTGCTGTGCTATAACTCTAGACCCAAAGAGTTCATTTCTATTGTAATATACTATGTGGAAGAGATAAGAAAAGAAATTATAGAGAAATTGTTTAGAAAGGACTGTTGTGACCCGGTTGAATCGTGATTATAGCTTGGGCTAGGGAAGAAGTGAAATTGAGACAAAGAGACAAAAGTGATACAGAAAATAAAATCTATCACTGGGTGATCTGTGGATATGAAGATATGAGAGAGGGGTTATCAAATCTGGCCCTAAGGTTTTTGGGGTATGTCCCCCAGAGGATGCTAGTTAAGTGAACCCAAATTTGGGTACTGACTGCTCCAAGACTAATTATTGAAGACAATGGTTGATGCAGAAAGCAACAGCAGCAACAGTTTTATTCAGATAATAGACTTCTTGTCTCAAATAAATCCCTCTTACTCTCAGACTGGGACTAGGGTTCAGATCGGGCTGGTTGGGAAAGTGAATGAGAAGTCATCTCTGGTTGTACTTCAAGGTGGAAGGGTATCTCGAGGAGATCTGGGTTGGTGTCAGCAATAAATCCTGGAGTTTTTTTTCTTCCCTCCACTTGTGGCTGGACCTGAGTGAACATTGAGCACATAAGAACATCATTTAGGACTGAAACAAGAGACCGTCTGAACCCCAAATCCTTTTTCCTTGCTAATGCACTCGCAGTGAGTTTCCCATCTACCCACCTTGTGCTGAGGATTGAACCCAGGGCCTCTCACATGAAAGGTAGGTACCTGTGACTTAGTGCCAGCCCGGGCAGGGATGAATCTTCACCCGTACAGAAAGCCCTAAGCTAATGCAGCTCTGTAGCCCAGTGATGGGACTTAGAACATGTTCTCCATAAGCCTGAAGTCTAGAGTTCACCCCTGGTACCAAAGAAATAAATAAAAGAAGGCATTTTGTGAAAGCAAGTGGCATGCACTCCATTAAGGGGTTGCATACACCCTTTCCTCTTGGCATGTAACCAATTCCCATCACTTGGCTACTCTCTAGAGAGGCCTATGCTCTCTTGAATATGTTGATTTGCTCCCATAATATTGGTGAGGTGTTTTTTTTGTTTTGTTTTGTTTTGTTTTATTTTTTGCCACACTCTGATGTTCAGGGTTACTTTGGCTCTGCCTTCCAGACTTATTCCTAGTGGTGCTTGGGGACCATATGGAATACCGGAGATTGAACTAGGGTGGGTTTGCATGCAAGGCAAGCATACTACCTTCTGTGCCCCTGGGTGCTGACTTTAAAGAGTCCTGATCTCAAGGGCCTGGAGAGATAGCACAGCGGCGTTTGCCTTGCAAGCAGCCAATCCAGGACCAAAGGTGGTTGGTTCGAATCCCGGTGTCCCATATGGTTCCTCGTGCCTGCCAGGAGCTATTTCTGAGCAGACAGCCAGAGTAACCCGTGACCACCGCCGGGTGTGACCCAAAAACCAAAAAAAAAAAAAAAGAGTCCTGATCTCTCTGGGCCAGGGGTCCTCAAACTTTTTAAACAGGGGGCCAGTTCACTGTCCTTCAGACTGTTGGAGGGCCAGATTATAGTAAAAACAAAAATTATGAACAAATTTCTATGCACACTGCATATATCTTATTTAGAAGTGAAGAAACAAAATGGGAATAAATACAATATGTGGCCCGTGGGCCATAGTTTGAAGACCCCCTGGTCTGGGCAGTATTTGGCCACCAAGTGATGCATAACTGGCTAAGCAGGTGGACAGTGGCCTCTTATCCCGTGATACAACAATGTGGGGAGGTAGCCTGGACCCACTAACCCACTAACCCACCCCTTCGACATATAGCCCCCCCATCCCCATCAGTCTCAGGCCTGCCCAGGTTCCCGATGCCTCCCCCCCCCCAATTCCCAGAGGGCCCCAATACCCACCGGCCACCAGAAGGCTGCGTCAGGGCATCTCCAGGATAATCTTGCCCACATTCAGGTTGGCCTCCATGCGCTCGTGGGCCTTCTGCACGTCCGCCAGCGGGAAGATGTTGTCCACCACTGGCTTCAGTTGTATTGGGCCCCCCGGAGAGAAGTGGGGGATGGCTTTCTCTGTGAATGTCTTCACCAGACCCTCCTTATACTGCAGCACAAAAACAGCATGTGGGTGAGGGATGTGGGCTCCCTCATTCTCCTCCCACCTTGAAGGGCTCCTCAAATGACAGGAATGTCGGGGTCCCCCACCCAGGTGGCCTCTCAGAACTATCTTGGGCTCTAGAGTTCGAGCCTGAGCCTGTCCCAACCCCCTTGGACTCTGAACCTCTGAAGCTCTCTAGGCTCCTCTACTTTTCCCAGAGCTGGAATCCCTGTAAGTCTGAGCTCCGGAGAAGGGAGGACTAAATCAAAAGAGAAAGCACTAGAAAGGACTTTATTTATTTATTTATTTATTTATTTATTTATTTATTTATTTATTACTTGTTTGTTTGGGGGCCACCCCCAGTGGTACTCAGGTAACTCAGTTTAGAACTTGGGGGTGGTGGTGGCTGGAGCTTTAGCACTGTGGTAGGGCGTTTGCCTTGCAAACAGCCAACCCTGCATGGACCTTGATTCCTGGCATCCCATATGCCCCCCTGAGCCTGCCAGGGGCGATTTCTGAGCACAGAGCCAGAAGTAATGCCTGAGTGCCGTCAGATGTGACCCCAAAACAAACAAAAATAAATCAAGACAAAATAAAAATAACTTGGGTGGACAAATTTCATGCAAAGTCTCCCCAATGCAAGGCCAGTATTTGACCACAGAGCTAGATCCCAGGCCTTCAGCCTGATGGAGAAAGGTTATAGGGCAACCTTGTTGTCCTAGTAGTGGAGGGTAAGTTGGTATTGCCAGGGAAAAGTGGTTAATGGGGAGTCAAATCAACCAAGTACCAGTGGGGTAGTGCCCGGGCCTAGTTCATTTTTGCTGTTGGCTGTCACTTACTTTCTTGTCCCTGGATCGTAGCAGGCTGGCCTGCAAAGTTGCTCGCTTGGTCAGAAGCTTGGAGAGCAGTGGTCCATTGACTTCGGCTCCCCCCATGAGGCCATACAGCACCCACCGGCCGTCTGGGGCCAGACAGTTGATGTTCTTCTCCCAGTATGAGCCCCCAATGCAGTCCAGGATCACGTTGACTCCTACACCTTCAATGAGAACACCCAAGGGAGAGAATGACAACTCCGTCAGGGTGCACACAAATGCCCCAACTCCCCGCTGGGCACTAGTCTTGCCCTATAATCTGGGAGAATAAAGATACTACTCTCTGGAAGTTGGGGTGCTCATGTCATCTTAGAGTGTGTGATGTGAGGGGAGCAGGCAACATGGAGACCTACAGAGGCTTTCCTTTCAGAAGACCCAGGCAGACGAAGTAAGTCAAGAGCGGCACTCAACAAAGGTAAGTGGGCCCAAGTCCCAACTCCAAGGAGCAGGATACAGGGTGCTCTGTTTTCCCTCTGAGAAGACAGTTTCTGGGTTTTTCCTCCTTTTGACAATCAAAGTTCTAGAATCCCTGGTGTACACTGGTGACTTGGGAGCTTCAAGGGACACCCATCTCTAAATCTCTAAGAGGAGGAGGATTCCAAACTTGACCATCTGTTTTGGTTTCTCCTGAAGCAAGCAGGCTTCCGAAAAGCATACAGAAAATATGATCACAGAAGCATAGTACAACAAATAGAAGTGTGTTTGTCTTACATGTGGGTGACCCTGGTACCATCTCTGGCATCCCTTACGGTACCTGGAGCGCCTGCAGGAATGATCCCTAAGTGCAGGGCCTGGAATAAGTCCTAAGTACAGCCAAATGTGGCCCAAAATGTGTATGTACACATTGGTGAACACACATACGTGATCATAGCTTCTTATTAGGGGGAGAGTTGGGCCATATCCGGAAGCATTCAGAGGTTACACTGGCTCTGAGCTCAGAAATCACTCCTGATAGGCTCAGGGGATATGGGATGCCAGATGTTGAACTCAGGTCAGTTCTGAGTTAGCTTCATGCAAGGCAAACACCCTGGTGCTGTGCTATCATTCTGGCCCCTCATCCTGAGGAGTCAGACAGCTTCTAGATTTTGTGGAACAGACAGCAGGATAGGGGTTGAGGAGGAGAAGGGCAAGCTGGAATGACAGAAAGTAGAGGTGGTCTTCGAAACCTTCACCTCCTGTTCTTTACAACTTTGGGTGGCCCCATTCCTGGGGTGTGAGTTGGATTCTTAAATACACTTCTAGCCAGTAGACCCTGGCAGGAGTAAGAGTGTGTCCCTTTTAAAATCAGGTCATCAGGCTGTGGCTTCTATCTAGGACGCTTTCTCTCACTCTCACCTACTGACAAGAGGTAGCTAGAAGGCCTGTGGTCCCAGTCCAGCCTCAAGGTACCTCTAGTTCTAGATAGTAGCCTTATAAGGCCCCAAGATCCTGAGCTGTAGGACCCCAGATTCCTAACCCAGAGAAACTGAGGTCAGAAATGTCTGAAAGTGCCAATTTATTACAAAGCTACATCTACACAATGGAATACTACGCAGCTGTTAGGAAAAATGAAGTCATGAAATTTGCTTGTATACGGATGGATGTGGAGAGTATTGAGTGAAATAAATCAGGGGGAGAGGGATAGACATAGAAATGATTCTACTCATATGTGGTATATATTAAAAAAAACATGGTATGACAATAATACTCAAAGACAGTAGAGATGAAGCCCAGAAGGACCAGTCCTTCTGGTAGGAAGCTTGCCACAAATAGTGGAAGAGTGCAGTTAGGGTAGAGAAAGGACCACTATAACCAGGAGAGTTGGAAATAATCCCTCTGCACAAAAACTGGGTGCTGAAAGGAGGTAAAGTGTATGCATGATACTCCTTCAGTAACTATTGCAAACCACAGTGTCTAAAAGGTAAATGAGAGAGAGAGAGAGAGAGAGAGAGAAGAAAAATGTCTGCAATAGAGAATAGAGGCAGGTTGCGAGAGTGGGAGGGAAACTGAGGATATTGGTGGCATAGTGATTCAATCAAAAAGTTTATTAAGACAAAAAAAGAGGAAGGAGGAAGAAAAATTTGATGACAGAGGAGGAGGTAGACTAGAAAAGAATCATGGAATTAGAGGATAAGGACCTGGGTCTAAGAAAGCTAGGCCTTTCTTCCCAATACTCATAGCCCCCAAACCGGTCCAACATACCCTGTGTAAGCTTCAATGCCCCCTCTGAGAAGTCATCCTTCTTGTAGTCAAACCCGGCCTCAGCACCCAGCTTCTTGGCCATCTCGATTTTATCTTGGGGGCTTGTGGTCACCAGTGGGACGGCTTTAAACATCCTGGTGAGCTGGATGGCAGCAGTGCCCACACCCCCGGTGCCAGCATGGATGAGGACTGTCTCCCCCTCTTTCACTTTGCCTGTGATGGAACCCAAGTTAGAAACAGTTAAACCAGCAAAAAAAAAAAAAAGATCTGGGGTGGGGTGGGGAGTGAGTGTGGTTTGGAGGGCACCCAGGGGACTGACTGTCAGTGAAAGAGAAGCCCAGGCTGGGTCAGGTGAGGTGACAGGTTACTGGAGAAGCCCTGGGTGGAGAGAGGTTTGGCAGCTCAGACCCATGGTGATGGCGCCTCCTGCCCACAGCTCTAGGGAACTACAGGACTGACAGTCCTGGGGCCAGGCCTGAGCAGTACAGGTGCCTTGTAGGGTAAGACCAATGGACCAGGTGCCTCCCCTATGGGCCCTTTGGATCTCCATTGAGGGACTCTAGGACAGTCCTTGACCTTCACTGAAAATGAGAACGAGTAACTGACAGGATCCTGGGAGCCCCAATGCTGCCTTGTGTCACCCCAAACTTTGTTTATCCAAGGATATCTCTGCAGGGACCGTCCCCGTGGACACAAGGGATCCAGGAGGGACCATAAGGTGAGCATTGAAGGTTCAGAGCCCAGGTGAGAGACAGCCCTTAGCTTTAGGTGACAGTGGGGCTGACGGGGCACTCGGGGTAGGGGCTCCTTACCCACGCAATTCAGCAACTGGAAGGCTGTGAGCCAGGCCTCTGGGACTGCAGCTGCCTCAGCCAGGCTCAGGCCTTCAGGGACAGGCATGAGGAACCCCTCGGGCACGGTGACATACTGAGCCTGGCCCCCACCAGGCATCAGAGCCATGGCTGCGTCTCCAATCTTCCAGGAGCCCTGGCAGCCAGGCCCCAGTTCTGCCACATGTCCGGAGGCTTCGAGTCCCAAAATGTTGCTGGCTCCTGGGGGTGGGGAGTATTGGCCTTGTCTCTGCAGAGAGAGGGAGCACAGAGATATAAGCGGGTCCTGGTGAACCTCCTGTCTCCAGGGCATGTACGGATGACAAAAGCTTCTGTCCCCCACAGTCCTCCTGGAAACAGCGAGTTCCCTGGCCTTTCTGGGAGAGGCTCCCTTAGAAAGGTCAGTGCTGGAGACCCTGGAGGGTGGCTTGGAGGTCTGATGCTCCTTCCTCCCAGATGTCAGGTCAGCAGTGGGACTCTAGAGGCTTTAACATGTGCCCCTTCACTCCCCAGCCTTGCTAGCAAGTTCAGGTCACATAGCAAGTGGGTGTGTGTGAACTTGGAGGGTAGCCATGAGAAGGGATCCTAGCTATGTACCCTCACATTGCAGTATGCAACAGGCAATCTGGAATCCTGTCTCCACTCCTAGTCTGTGTCAGGAGGCAGGAGGTATGTGTTGGAACTTCTGGGGCAGGGGGACATGCTGAGAACACAGGACCCTACCACCTCCCTTTAGCCCAGGGGGACCCAGGTAGGAACCTGCAGGAGGTCGGCTCTGTTGAGTGCGCTGGCTGTCACCTTCAGAAGTATTTCCCCCTTCCCGGGCTTCGGTGTGGGTACCTCCTTGATGTAAAGGTTTTCCGGTCCCCCCGGGTTATCAAAGTGAACTGCTAACATTTTATCTGAGGATACAGGAGCAGCACAGGAGAATGAGGAGAAACAGGAGACAGTTAGTAGGGATAGAGAGCTCCTTCCCCAAATCAGGTTCACCAGACACCTAGGGGTCTCAGCTAGTCTAACACCCACCCTGAGCCCCTCTACTTGTTTGGTGGGTGGCAAGTATATTCCCAGTGGTGGATGCCTCCCCAGAGCACAAAGAGGGATGGGTGCCAGTGAGTTTAGAATGAAAGAAATTGAGATTCAAAATTTTCTTTTACTTTTGACTCTCCACACAGAAATTGCTCCTGGCAGGCTTGGGGAACCATATGGGATGCCGGGATTCGAACCACTGTCTGTCCTGGACCGGCTGCATGCAAAGCAAACTCCCTATCACTGTGCTATCTCTCTGGCCCCAAGATTCAAATCTTGAGCAAGATTGAACTGAGAGACTAGAGAAGTAGTACAGAGAGTAAGGTGCTTGCCTGGCATGTGACTGATCCAGGTTCTATCTCCAGCACCACAAGTTGTCAAGAATGACCCTTGAGTGCAGAGCCAGGAGCATAACCATGAATATTGCCATGTGTAGTCCAAAAACCATAAAGGAAAGGGAAAGGAAAGGGAAGGGAAGGGAAGGGAAGGAAAGGAAAGGAGGAAGGAAGGAGGGAAGAAAGAGGAAGGAAATAAAGGAGTGTGGGAGGGAGGGAGGAAATAAGGAAGGGAAGAAGGGTAGAGCAATAGAACTGCAGGTAAGGCGCTTGCCTTGCTTGCATCTGACTCAGGTTAGATCCCCTGGCACCCCATATGGTTCCCTGAGCACTATCAGGAGTAATTCTTGAGTGCAGAGCCAGGAATAAACCATGAGCATACATAGTTCCAAAACCAAAGAAAAGAAAAGAAAAGAAAGAAAGAAAGAAAGAAAGAAAGAAAGAAAGAAAGAAAGAAAGAAAGAAAAAGAAAGAAAGAAAGAAAGAAAGAAAGAAAGAAAGAAAGAAAAAGAAAGAAAGAAAGAAAGAAAGAAGGAAGGAGAAAGAAAGGAAGGAAGGAAGGAAGGAGAAAGGAAGAAAGAAATGGAAAGAGAAAGAGAAATAAGAGAAAAGAAATAAGAAGAAAGGAAGAGGAGAAAGAGAAGGTGTGTGTGTGTGTGTGTGTGAGAGAGAGAGAGAGCGAGAGAGAGAGAGAGAAGAGAGAGAGAGAGAGAGAGAGAGAGAGAAGAGAGAGAGAGAGAGAGAGATCCAGAATGGATCACACCATCACACCAGGCTTGCAACAGGTCCAGGTTCTACCATACCATTCTGTCCTCAAAAACTGCATCTACTTGGAGGAAAAGCCAAGCCAAGGTTGGGGGGGGGGCGCACATACCTGGAACCATGGTTCTGGAGGTCCTTCTCAATCAGAGCTGGGGTGCCTGAACCTCACTTTCAGCTTCAGATACAACTTGTCACTGCAGGCCCAGCTTGGGGAGGGACTATTTATGTTTCAGGAGGGAAGGTTCTATGGGCCTTGCCCATGGGTGGGTGTGTTCTGCTGGTTCATTACAGAAATGTTAATGTCTGGTGGATTTGGAGTTGGAATAATGAATGCCTAAACTGTTATTAAAAGCTTTGTAAATTGTGGTATTTAAAGAAAAGAAATAATAATCACTTAAAAAAATGTTAGGGACTGGAGGTACTAACAGTAGGTAGAGACTACTTACATACAAGGCCCTTTCTTTCTTTTTTTTTTTTTGGGGGGGGGTCACACTCGGCAGCGCTCAGGGGTTACTCCTGGCTCTATGCTCAAAAATTACTCCTGGCAGGCTTGGGGGAGCATATGGGATGTCGGATTCGAACCACTGTCCTTTTGCATGCAAGGCAAATGCCTTACCTTCACGCTATCTCTCCGGCCCCAATGGATCCTACCCAGGTTTAGTTCCCAGCATTGCATATGGTCTCTTGAATACAACCAGGCATGACCCTCTGAGCACAGAACCAGGAGCAGTGCTAATCAAAAACAGTTAATTATCAAAAAAATCAAATACAAACACATGGGAGAAGTGCTCTATCTCCATCCTTAAAGTCTGAATCTGTGGTGACCTCAGATGTGGGACTGTCACTTTGTGTGTGCATGGTGGGAGGGGGTTCCCCTGTGTTCCTAGTCTCTGGAAATTGTCCCTGGATAGGAGGGCATAGGTCCCCTCTAGCTCCAATCCTGAATTCAGAGAGCACCCTTGGGAGTTAGGTGAGACAGTTTTCTTTCTGAGGTGCGGATCTCAGCTCTGAACCCCATCATACTGAAGGATATTCTGGAAAAGCAAAGGGGCACAAATCTGGGGATAGTAGAGTCTAATATCCTTAAAATCCCCAAATAACCCCATGAGCACTGCCAGATGTGAACATATTTTAAAAGGTTTTCCTGAACCTGTTCTTTGCAGAAAAACAAAAGACCTTTCATATTCGGAATAGGGCCAAGTGTGGGCTTCAGAAGCCCAAATGATGAGTTTTTTTTTCCAGTGAGATACAGCTGGCTGGGAGGCAAATCTCTCTGGTGTCCAGAGGGCTCCAGGCCCCCCTCCCAGACCCCCAGAGGGCTCTGCAGGATTCTGCTGAGTCACCTTGAGACTGCAGCTTCTCTGGTGACCGGAGAGCCCAGTGGTGACTCACAGTCTGGAACTGCACCAGGATGGATCTTTGACAAGACTCCATTCCCTTGCCACCTCCCTGCCTGCCACCTCCCTGCCTTGCAGGACTTTCTCCAGACTTATCTTCCTTCCTGCGGGGATCCACAGGCACCCCGCCCCAGGTTGGGGGACCAGTCCCCAGGGATAGGGCTGGTTCTGGGAGGAAGGGCTTGGACTGAATTTGGGGTGGGAGATGGGGGCATTCTTAGGTGCTGTCTGCTTGGCCCACTGCCTCTACTATCCTCAATGACCAAGGCACTTCTCTTTCAGACTCAGATAAACAAAAAGGCATTTTCAAAAAAGTCTCTGTTGGAGGCCAGGAATAATATGTCTTCTGCACCACCCCACAGGTTCTGAGCACTACAACTGTGCTCTATGAGAGTCCCAGCACTACAAGAGGGGAGGGGATGCAGGATATCATCACTGTGGGTAGGGAGCTTGCCCTGCACACGGTGACCTGGCATTTGGATGGCATTCTGGATGGCTCCCGAGCACTGCCAGGGTGTTATAAAAAACAAACAAAAAAAAAAACAATAAGATGTTTAGCACAACCATGTTTGTGCTACTCCTGATTATCTCCACAAAAGCAACAAAAAAGGGGCTGGAGTGATAGTACATCTGTAGGGCGTTTGCCTTGCACGTGGCCGACCAGGAACAGATCTGAGTTTGATTCCTGGCATTCCATAATGTCCTCTGAGTCTGCCAGGAGTGACTTCTGAGCATAGAGCCAGAGTTGGCCCCTGAGCCTGCCAAGTGTGGCCCATAAATATGAGAGAGAGAGAGAGAGAGAGAGAGAGAGAGAGAGAGAGAGAGAGAGAGAAGAGAGAGAGAGAGATGAGGAGAGAGAGGAGAGAGAGAGAGAGAGAGAGAGAGAGAAGAGAAGAGAGAGAGAAAGAGAAGGAAAGAAAGAAAGAAAAGAAAGAAAGAAAGAAAGAAAGAAGAAAGAAAGAAAAGAAAGAAAGAAAAGAAAAAGATAAGAAAAGGGAGGAAAATAACAGTTTGTCTTCACTCATATTTATCTACACTTGTGGAGCTGGGCTTGGATCCAGGGCTTCACACACAGAGGCCATGGTTGACTACTGAGCCTCATACCCTCTCTTTATTTTATTTGTGATTCAACCCAGCAGTGCTTAGGGCTTTCATCTGGCTCTATTATGCTCAGGCTTGCTCCAGTCATGCTTGAGGGACCTTATATGGTGCTTGGGAGTAGAACCTGGTCAGTCATCTGCAAGACAAGTGCCCTACCTGTTGTCCCATCTCTTCAGCCATTGCATTTTATTTCTATTTATTTGTTCTTGGTGTGGGGACCACACCCAGTGGTACTCAGAGGCTACTCATGGCTCTGTATTCCAGGTTTCCTCCATGGTGACATTCAGGGGTTCAAACATGAGCCTCCCTCCAGGATGCAAAGCATTTCTCCAGCCCCTAGCTCACATTTTTTGGTTTGTTTTTCGGTCACACTGGGTTGTGCTCAGGGGTTACTCCTGACTCTGTGCTCAGACATCACCCCTGGCAGGCTCGAGGGACCACATAGGATACCAGGAATAGAACCACTATCCGTCCTGGGTTGGCTTCGTGCAAAGCAAACGCCCTGCCATTGTGCTAGCTCTCTGGGCCTCCTTGCTCACATTTTAAAAGTGAAGTTACTTCCTAGGGCTGAGGAAGTAATTCAGGGGTTCAATACCTGACTCACATGTCCTAGCCCCGAGTTTGAACACTCTCCCCAAAGCTGCAAAAAAGATGTAAATAAAAAATAAAGTTGATATTAGAACTTTTCATTTTAATTTAGAGATTAGAGGCCATCTACAAAATAGATGATTTCTATTAATATTTTTCATAAGGGGTTTGGGTAGGCTTTGTTTTGGGTTCCACTGTCTGTGCTAGGAACTCAGGGGTTGCTCTGAGCACTGCTCAGGGGACCCCGCCATGCTTAGGAATTGAACTTTGTGCTCCCACCTATAAAGCAAGTGCTCCACTACTTTGAAATGTCTTAGTCCAGATTTCAGAGCAATTTGATATAACCAGACTCATAAAATTTGTTTTTTTTTTGCACTTGGAAATATTATTACAGTTTCTTTTTCTTTTCAGTTTTATTTTATTTATAATTTTTATTTTTATTTTATGGATAATCGAGTTGTTCATAATACAGCCATTTCAGGCATTAAATGTTCAAAAACCAACCCCACCACCAACCAGTGTGACCTTCTCTTCACCAGTGTTCCCATTCTCCCATCCACCAAGAATAATGTCTGAGCACCACTGATGTGGCCCCAAACAAAACAACAAAAATAAAACAAAATAAAACCTTCAATCAACCCAGTTCCATCTCTCTCTGTAGTGTTACTAAAGTCTAAGAATTTACTAGGCTGTGGTTGGTGCAATTTGAGCCTTCTGTATTACTATTTACAGAAGTGTACATAGTATAACAAATAATTTTTTGCCTTATAAATCATTCTGAGTTTTGTTTGTTTGTTTCTTTGGGGGCTACATCCAGCAGTGCTCAGGGGTTACTCCTGGCTTTGTGCTCAGAAATCGCTTCTGGCAGACTCAAGAGACCATATGACATGCGGAGGATTGAACCCGGGTCCATCCTGGGTCAGCTGTGTGTAAGACAAATGCCCTACTGATGTGCTATCATTCGGGCTACTCATTCTGAGTTTAGGGGGTTAGTTGGACCACACTCTGCAATGCTTAAGGGCTACTCTTAGCTCTGTTTAGGAATTATCTTTGGCAGTGCTCCGGGAACCAGCATATGCAGTGACAGAGATCAAACCTGGTCAGCTCCATGCAAAGCAAGCACCTTACCTCCATACTAGTTCTCTTTATATATATTTATATATATATATATATATATAACATATATATAAATTTTTATTTAATCACCATGATTACAAGCATGTTCATAGTTGAGTTTCAGTCATAAATACTCTCCCCTTCACCAGTGCCACATTCCTACCACAATGCCCCCTCCTCCCCTGCCCCTGCCTGTATTTGCAACAGGCATTCTATTTTTCTCATTCTTTTTTTTTTTTTTTTTTTTGGTTTTTGAGCCATACCCGGCGGTGCTCAGGAGTTACTCCTGGCTGTCTGCTCAGAAATAGCTCCTGGCAGGCACGGGGGACCATATGGGACACCGGGATTTGAACCAACCACCTTTGGTGCTGGATCGGCTGCTTGCAAGGCAAACACCACTGTGCTATCTCTCCGGGCCCTATTTCTCTCATTCTTTAACATTGTCATGCTAGATGCTAGTGTAGTTATTTCCCTAACTGCACTCACCACTCTTTGTGGTGAGCTTCAAATTGTGAGCTGGTCCTTCGGCCCTTCCAGTCCTTAATTTTATTGTCTCTGGGCATTATTACAGTACTGTCTTTAATTTTTCTTTAAACCCATAGATGAGTGAGACTATTCTGTGTCTATCTCTCTTCCTTTGTCTTATTTCACTCAGATTCCATGTACATCCATGTATAGGAAAATTTCATGACTTTATCTCTCCTGATGGCTGCATAATATTCCATCATATATATGTACCACAGTTTCTTTAGCCATTCATCTGTTGAAGGGCATCTTGGTTGTTTCCAGAGTCTGGCTATTGTAAATACCACTGCAATGAATGTAGGTGTGAGGAAGGGTTTTTCAATTGTATTTTTGTTCCTAGGGTATATCCCTAGGAGTGGAATAGCTGGGATCAAATGGGGGCTCAATTTTCATAAGGTATATAAAACAACATGTAGGTAAAACATTATATGACATTGAGACTCAAGACATCTTCAAGGAGGAAACAGTTCTCTCCAAACAAGTGGAAGCAGAGAGAAACAGATGGGACTATCTTAAGCTGAGAAGCTTCTGCATCTCAAAGAAAATAGTGCCTAAGATACAAAAGCCACCCACAGAATGGGTGAAACTATTCACCCACTACCCATCAGACAAGGGACTAATATAAAAAATATACAAGGTGCTGACAGAACTTAATAAGAGGCCCGGAGAGATAGCACAGCGGTGTTTGCCTTGCAAGCAGCCGATCCAGGACCAAAGGTGGTTGGTTCGAATCCCGGTGTCCCATATGATCCCCCATGCCTGCTAGGAGCTATTTCTGAGCAGACAGCCAGGAGTAACCCCTGAGCACCACCGGGTGTGACCCAAAAAAAACAAAACAAAAAAACAAGAACAAAAACAAAAGAACTTAATAAGAAAAAAAAACATATAACCCCATCAAAAAATGGGGAGAAGAAATGAACAGACATTTCCTCAAAGAAGAAATACAAATGGCCAAAAGACATAAAAAAATGCTCCACATCACTAGTCATCAGGGAGATGCAAATCAAAACTACAATGAGGTACCATCTCACACCACAGAGACTGGCACACATCACAAAGAACAAGAACAGTTAGTGCTGGTGGGTATGTGGAGAGAAAGGAACTTTTGTTTTGTTTTGTTTTGTTTTGTTTTGTTTTGTTTTTGGGTCACACCCGGCGGTGCTCAGGGGTTACTCCTGGCTATCTGCTCAGAAGTAGCTCCTGGCCGGCACGGGGACCATATGGGACACTGGGATTCGAACCAACCACCTTTAGTCCTGGATCGGCTGCTTGTTTCCGGGCCCGGAGAAAGAAACTTTTATTCACTGCTGATGGGAATGCCATCTAGTCCACCTTTATGATAAACAATACGGGGATTTCTCAAAAAACTGTACTAGCTCTCTGTATCCTGTTCTTACATGCAATGAATAATATGCATGTAAATATTCTTTATTATTGTTTTGACATGGTTATTTATTTTGGGTCACAACCAGTGGTACACAGAGGCTACCCTCAACTCAATGACTGGGATGACAGTGCGTAGATATCCTGTGTGGACAGTGTCCACATTCACAGTGCCCACTGTATGGACAGTGTGTAGGGATCCTGAAATTTAACCCATGATTCCTGCCTGCAAAACATGTTCTACAGCCTATTGAGTTACCTCTCTGGTCCAGTAAACTGGCTTTCATTTAATTAGTTGATTTTGTGGCTTCCCAAGTGATTCTCAAAAAGCCCAGAGGCACCTCCCAGTAATTAATTCTCAGTCAATAACTCCGGGCTTTATTGCCACCTAGTTCTGAGGTGTCAGGGACCACACCTGATGGTCTTTTTTTTTTTTTTTGGTTTTTGGGCCACACCCAGTAACGCTCAGGGGTTACTCCTGGCTATGTGCTCAGAAGTTGCTCCTGGCTTGGGGGACCATATGGGACACCGGGGGATCGAACCGCGGTCAGTCCAAGGCTAGCGCAGGCAAGGCAGGTACCTTACCTTTAGCGCCACCGCCCGGGCCCGACACCTGATGGTCTTTAGGGAGCCATGTGGTGCCATAGATGGAACTAGGATGAGCCACATTCCAGGCATATGCCTTTACCTGTGTTTTCTTTCTCTGGCCTAATTGATATTAATCAAAGACTTTATTTCCTATGATCACAGAGGTCTAAGTTAAATTTCTGTTGAATTTATAAAGATTTATATCATTCCCCAAGCCAGGAGCAACTTCTGAGCACATAGTCAGGAGTAACCCCTGAGCATTACCGGTGTGGCCCAAAAACCAAAAAAAAAAAAAAAAAGATTTATGTCATTATAAAAGTATCATGTTATAATTGATCCAAACATTTTTGAAATGGAAAATGATTAAAAATTGACTATTAATTATTATTATTATTATTTTTGGTTTTTGGGTCACACTCAGCAGTGCTCAAAGGTTACTCCTGGCTGAGATCAGAAATCACTCTTGGCAGGCACAGGGGACCATATGGAATGCCATCCTTCTGCATGCAAGGCAAACGCCTTACTTCCATGCTATCTTTCTGGCCCTGACTATTAATTTTTGACCATAAAATGTACTATTTATTCATTCATTCATTCATTTATTTATTTCTGGTGTGGGGGCCACACCCTGCAGCATTCAGGGGTTACTTCTGGCTTTGTACTCAGAAATCATTCCTGGCAGGCTCAGGAACCATATGGGATGCCACGAATAGAACCCAGGTTCGCCCCAAGTAGGCTGCATGCAAGGCAAAAGTCCTACTACTGTGGTCCTACAATTTTATTTATTTTGGTTTTTGGGTCACACCCGGCAGTGCTCAGGGGTTACTCCTGGCTCTACGCTCAGAAATCGCTCCTGGCAGGCTCGGGGGACCATATGGGATGCTGGGATTTGAACCACCGACCTTCTGCATGCAAGGCAAATGCTTTACCTCCATGCTATCTCTCTGGCCCTCTACAATTTAATTTTAATTTAATTTTATTTGGGGGCCATACCTAGCTGTACTCAGAGCTTATTATGGAGCTCTCATTTTAGGGATTACCAAGCCACTCTTGGAGGACTTTGTGGATTTCTGTTGTGTATGTAAACATTTTAATGAAATTAGTAAGTTACTGACCCTACCCTGATCGATGATTGTGCCCTACCTTAGGGTGTGACCTGGCATTCTGCTCCCACCTTAGGGTGGTACCTGATTCTGCTCCCATCATTGGGTGGTACCTGATTTGAAGTCATAAAAGCAAGGGTCTGTGGAAGGTGAGAGGCTTGTTTCCTGGGGCCTATTCTTAGGCCTTTTGGCTTCACAGAATAAAGAGCTGTTTTCTTTGGAAGCCTAACTGCCTGTTGGCTTTCTTCCCGCTGCATTCACCTCAGGACCGCCTACTAAACAGGGTAACAGATGTGTGGTCCGAGCTGGAGAAGAAAGGCCTCATCCTCCATCCCTCCATCAGTCAACCTCTTCAGGGGCTGACTTGCAACAGATTTTCAGTGATCAGGATAGGCCACTGACAAGACAAGCACCCTGCCCACTCTATTATCTCCAAGAGTAATATTTAGTTAGAAATATGTTCTCTCATGGGGTCGGAGCGATAACATTGTGGATAGGGCATTTGCCTTGCACATGGCCAACCTGGGTTTGATCTTTGGCATCCAATATGATCCTTGAGCCTTCCTGGAGCAATTTCTGTGCACAGAGCCAGGAGCAACCCCTGAACGCCAGTGTGTGTGGGACCCAAAACCTCAAAATAAGAAATATAGTCTCTTAATGATCATTGGTGTGGCTGATTTTTTTGAAATAATTATATTGTGGATGGATATTTTTGCCAGAATAAAACTGGATCCATTTTAATTTTCTATTTTTCATTTTCATATAAAAAGGTCCAAGTAACCCAATTTGAGTGAATTGAATGGAAATGAAAGAAATTTCATTATAGAATACCTGTCAGTTCTTTGAATGGAATGTCTCTGGGTTATAGGATAAGAACCATATAATGATCTATCAGCAAATTATTTATCAAATTATTTTTAATAGTCTATTAACTGGCAACTGAATTAAGTCTTCTTTCTGTTTGTTGAAGGCAAAGATTTATTAACTATTTCATCACTAGAGGATTTGTTACTCAGTCCTAAATGTTATCCAGACTTTCAGCTTCTGTAATTTAAACCAGCAAGGCTTTGTAAAGATTAATCAAATGGGTTTTAATTATGTCTGATAGTTTTTCATTTAGAGGCAATTTGTTTCATTTATATGCACAGGAAGTATTTCTAAAGTAAAAACTGTTAATTCTAATATATTTTATTAATACAGATTTGAGAAATCAACTCTTTTTGACTTTATCACATACCCTATAATGATACTTTTATTCGTATTTTAGAGTGATATTTTAATTCTTTTCTGAAAAACATCCGTGATTTTATTTGGGGGGAGTGTTATGGTGGTCACTCTCGGCGATGCTCAGGGATTACTCTGTCTCTGCACTCAGGAATTACTCCTCGTAGTGTTCAGGGGATCATATAGGATGCTGAGGATCAAACCCGGATGAGTCAATCACATGCAAGACAAATGCCCTATCCATTGTACTATCTCTCTGGCCCCTCTGTGATAAATTTATGGGCAGATTAAGTTAATCTAATCTGCCAATTTGATTTACTTCCTATCAGAAAAAGTGTCTCGTTTTTCACTTTTTAGTTGGAATAATCCTATTAATGCGGTTAGTGGGCAAGTCTTGCTTTAGAATGTAAGAAAATATAGATAGATAAGAAGGAGGGGTTTCCTTTCTAGATGAATCATGATACAAAGACTTTCTCTATTTCTGACTGGAGCTCTCAGCAGATGATCTATTTTTTATTGTTTTGGGGAGGATGGCACCTCCTACATGAGAAGAATATGATCTACCACTCAGCTATATGCACAGCTGTTTTTTTTTTTTTTGACAAGAGTATGAAAAAGGTCATAACATTGAAAATAAACTTTTTCTTTCCTTTCGCACCCTGCAGCTCTTACACTCCTATCACAGCAGGACTAGTGCAGAGTGACAGGTGCTGGTATGTGAGTGTGTGACTGCGTGAATATGTATGTGTGTGCTTGATGTGAATGGGCACAAGCACAACTGTGTACAAGTGTGTGTTAATGGTACATGTGGAAGAGCATGTATATGAATGCATGTGTGTGCCATTGTATATGTGTATGAATGCATGCTTGTGCACATGTGGTCATGTGTGGATAGATATGTTGTGTGTGTGTGTGTGTGTGTGTGTGTGTGTGTGTGTGTATCCTGGGAAAAAGAAAGCCTTGGGAAGGGGATGGGAGAGAAGCATAAGAATAGCAAGACCATGGGGCCGGAGAGATAGTATGGAGGTAAGGTGTCTGCCTTACATGCAGAAGGTCGGTGGTTCGAATCTCGGAATCCCATATGGTCCCCTGAGCCTGCCAGGAGCGATTTCTGAGCATAGAGCCAGAGTAACTCCTGAACGCTGCTGGGAGTGACCCAAAAACCAAACCAAAACCAAAACAAAAAAAAAAAAGAATAAGAAGACTTCCAGTGACCATCAGGACACAGATTTCTGGGTTTGGAGAACAGAAGTTCACTCACTCCCTAGGCACCTCCATAGACTGATTGCAGTTCCAGTGGGAAGGTCACTTGTGTGGGTCTGAATTCTAATACAATTAGAACTTTATAATTAAAAAAAAAAAAGAAAGAAAAAAAAGGGAGGCCGGAGAGATATTATGGAGGTAAAGCATTTACCTTATATGTAGAAGGACAGTGGTTCAAATCCCGGCATCCCTTATGGTCCCCCCCCCCCCCCCGTGCCTACAAGGGGCGATTTCTGAGTGTAGAGCCCAGGAGTAACCCCTAAGTGCTGCTGGGTGTGACCTAAAAACCAAAAAAAAAAAAAAAAGAACTTTATAATGAAAAGTAATTGACACAGCAGAACATTCCACATAGGAAGGCTCCAGACAGGAAGATGTCTGATATAGCACAGAGGCTATATCTGGTGGAAAGGCTCATAAGGGCTCATTCAATACATTAGAGGCATTGTGGTCCCACTCAGGTTTGCATGTAAGACAATGTCTGGGGGTAAAACCAAATTGTAAACTAATAGCTATAAAGAAACTAGGGATGAGGACATGAGTGACAGCACAGCAGGTGGGGCATTTGTCTTGCTCATAGCAGACCCAGGTTTGATGTTGGGTTGCTGATCCTGCCCTAATCAATAATTGTACTCCACCCTAGGGTGTGATGGCATTTTGGATTATTCTCTACTTGGTATTCTTCTTTCACCCTAGGGTGGAACCTGATTCTTATCAATAAAAGTAGGGTTCTGAGGAAGGCAGGGGCTCATGCTTGGTCTTCTTCCACTGAACTGCGCTCCTTCTTAGGAGCAGAAAGCTTGAGTGGTTTGAATTCCTTGCTTGAGCACTGGATTTCCTGAACCCATTCTTGTACCTCTTCCCTTTGTGAATTATTTTCTGTGGATCTTTACAACTGGAACTGTTCCCCCTGTCCTAATTGGACAAGGGAATAGGAACTCAACCAAACCAATCAACTCAACCATCTCCTAGAGAATGTAAACCTTCAATTTGATATCAGGCATCACACACACACACACACACACACACACACACACACACACACACACACACACAAGAAAAAGAAACCAGGGGTGATCTTTGTTTTGGGTAAAATAAGATGTAATCTAGCACAATTCCATACCCCCAGCTTGTTTGCACATGGAGAGTGTGTGTACAGTTCACACAGTGAGTCATAAAACCCAGATGTTACTATGTTAATTTGTCAGGAGAAATCATTGATGTAAGACTTGGGGGGGGGCGTGCTTGCCTTGTATGCAGATGACCTGGGTTCATGTTTTGGCATCCCCGATAGTCCCCCAGTCCCCTGAGCACTGCCAGGAGTGATCCCTGAGTTCAGAGCCAGGAATAATCCTTGAGCATTGCATGGTATGGCCCTAAAAAAAAAAAACCACCCTAAAACCAAACAAAGGACTTGAATCCCCAAATCTATAGGTAGATCAACATGGAAAGCCAAATGTTAATTAGCACTCAGGAAAAAATGGAATTACTGAGAGTACTATTCATTTCAGGGGGTGGGTTGGGCCACACCTGGTGGTGCTCAGGGCTTACTTCTGGCTCTATGCTCAGGGATCATCCCTGGTGGTGCTGGAGGACTACATGCAGTGTTAGGGAACCAGCAAGCGGCTTTAACCCCTAAACACTATTGCACCAGCTTTAAATTGTAATAACACATAATAGCTCCTAAGTTCTTTGAGTCTTTCTAGTAAATGATTGACCTAAGGTGGGATCAAGAGAATTCCTGCCTTTGTATCCAGACAATATTAAAATAGAATTGAATTGTGGGATACCCTTCAAGTGTCAAGAGAATTACCTGGGGAAGTACTAGTTTGTTGAATTGTCTACACTGCTTTTCTTTCCTTGAATGGGCCAAACAGGATTTGCAACCCTGAGTCCTTTTATGATCATCTCCTTCCTTTTTTTTTTTTTTTTTTTTGGTTTTTGGGTCACACCCAACAGCACTCAGGGGTTCATCCTGGCTCTATGCTTAGAAATCACCCCTGGCAGGCACAGGGGACCATATGGGATGCTGGGATTCGAACTGCCGTCCTTCTGCATGCAAGGCAAACACCTTACCTCCATGCTATCTCTCCGGCCCCCATCTTCTTCCTTTTATGGATATACACAAATATCTTCATATCTTCAAGTCTTTCATGCTCAAATGCTAGTCTTTGCAATTCTTTTTTTCGTTGGGTTTTTGGGCCATACTTGTCGATGCTCAGGGTTTACTCCTGGCACTGCACTCAGGATCACTCCTGGCAGACTTTGGGGAATGTATCTGGCCTCAGTGTTTGCAAATTTTTGCTCTAGCCCATTAGATGTTTGGTTTGTTTGGGATCTAGAAAGGGTAGGGGTTCTTAGGGATTAGTCCAGCTCTATGCTGGAAGATCACTCTTGATGATGCTTAGGGGAACCATAGGCAGATGGAACCCAGGCTTCTTGCATGCAAAACCTGCACTCTAACCTCTTGAGCTGTCTTCTGCCCCCATACTGTTTTGATGATCTGGTTGGCCATTAGTCTTAAAGTCTGGCTAGCTCAGCCTTTTTTCTGGTCATTGACACTAAGTCTCCTTTGGAATTGCAGCTAAATGATGCCCAAATCTTCCTGATTTCCAGCTTGTCCACTGTACATCTCTATATTGTGAAGGAGCAATTTCCACTGTCACCATGATTTAGCATTATATGATGCTCAAAAAGTTAACTCCCTTTCCAGACTGACTCAATCAGTTCAACCCAATGCAGTGCTTCCTGGTTTGCTGACCTACTGGGACACTTGCACAGACTTTCTCAGACCAACTATATAAGCAGAAGAAACTGATAAATTAAAGCTCAATACATAGAAACCTTTTACTTACTTCTACCTTCATCCAACATTGCCAAATCATCCAGTTAAACTGCTGTATAAAATTCCTTTCTTAGAGGACCAGAGAGAGAGAGCACAGTGGTCAGGCATTTGCCTTGCACATGCCCAACCCAGAACAAACCCGGGTTCGATCCCTAGCATCCCATGTGGTTCCCCGAGCATGCCAGGAGCGATTTCTGATTGTAGAGCCAGGAGTAACTCCTAAGCACAGCTGGGTATGGCTCAAAACCCAAAAAATTTCTTTCTTAAAGAATAAAAATGCTGGGGCCTGGAAGGTGGCGCTAGAGGTAAGGTGTCTGCCTTACAAGCGCTAGCCAAGGAACGGACCGCGGTTCGATCCCCCCGCGTCCCATATGGTCCCCCAAGCCAGGGGTGATTTCTGAACACATAGCCAGGAGTAACCCCTGAACATCAAACGGGTGTGGCCCAAAAACCAAAAAAAAAAAAAAAAGAATAAAAATGCTGGGGGCCAGCAAGATAGCATGGAGGTAGGGCATTTGCCTTGCATGCAGAAGGACGATGGTTCGAATCCCAGCTGGTTCCCCAAGCCTGCCAGGACTGATTTCTGAGCATAGAGCCAAGAGTAATCCCTGAGCGCTGCTGGGTGTGACCCAAAAACAAAACAAAAAAAAAAACAACAAAAAATAATAAAAATGCTGGGTCTGGAGCGGTGGCACAAGTGGTAAGGCCACTTGCCAGTGCTAGCCTAGGACGAACCATGGTTGGATCACTCTGCATCCCATATAGTCCCCCAAGCCAGGAGCAATTTCTGAGCACGTAGCCAGGAGTAAACCTTGAATGTCACTGGATGTGACCCCTCCAAAAATTCTATAGGGGCTGGAGAAATAGTATAGTTCAGGGGTGGTGAACAAGTTTGACACAAAGAGCCAAAATTTTAAACTGTGGGAGTCAGAGAGCCACACCACGCAGTGACCTGCCAAAACAGACAAACACTCACACAAAAGCATCTAATTTTAAAAATAATATATTAGGGGGCCGGAAAGATAGCATGGAGTTAAGGCTTTTGTCTTTCATGCAGAAGGTCACTGGTTCGAATCCCAGCATCCCATATTGTCCCCCATGCTTGCCAGGAGCAATTTCTGAGTGTGGAGCCAGGAGTAACCCCTTGAGCACTGCCGGGTGTGACCCAAAAATCCCCCCCTCAAAAAATCATAAATTCTGGGCCAGGGGCCCGGAGAGATAGCACAGCAGCGTTTGCCTTGCAAGCAACCGATCCAGGACCAAAGATGGTTGGTTCGAATCCCGGTGTCCCATATGGTCCCCCGTGCCTGCCAGGAGCTATTTCTGAGCAGACAGCCAGGAGTAACCCCTGAGCACCCCCGGGTGTGACCCAAAAACTAAAAAAAAAAAAAATTTCTGGGCCAGAATGATAGCACAGGGGTAGAGCATTAGGCCTGCAGGCAGCTGACCCAGGACAGATCCAAGTTCCATCCCAGGCATCTCTATGGTCCCCTGAGCCTGCCCAGAGTGATTACTGAATGCAGAGCCAGAAGCAACCCACAAGTGCTGCCAGAAGTAGCATATAAATAAATAATAATAATAAATAATAAAAAAATATATTAAACACATACTGCATTTTGCCATTTTGAGTGAGGGTCAAAATCCTGTTCGCCACCCCTAGTATAGTTGGTAGGGTGCTTGCCTTACATGCAGTCAACCAAGGTTAGATTTCTAGCATCAATAGTGCCCCTGAATAAACCATGAGTAATATCTGAGTGTAAAGCTAGGAGTAACCATTGAGCATTGCAGGGTGTGGCTCAAACAACAGACAAGAAACCCCAAATGAAACATATTTAGAAAATAAACACAAAGATAATAATGATTTTAATTTAATGTGAAACTGGGCTCAGGATGTAGGTGCATGATAGGACACACAGTTTGCAATGTGTGAGAAATTGCAAAAAAAAAAAAAAGTAAAAATAATGTATTTACTAGTTGAATTTCATATTACCTTTTAGTGTTTCTAAATTTTGTAATTAGAATTGTATTTTCAGAAAAATACTTTCTGGGGCCAGAAAGCTGGCTTACCAGGTTGAGGAAGCTTGGATTCAATCCTTGTAGTCCACTGACTATCATAGTGCACTGAGTACGTAGCAGTGGGCTCGGAGTAGCCCCTGAGCACTGGTTGGTGTGATCTCCAAAGCAATATATATATATATATATATATATATATATATATATATATTACCTCCATGCTATCTCTCTGGCCCCTTGTTCCTTATTTTATATGTTACAGCATTTATCATGTGGAAATAAGATTTGTTTATAAATTGTTCTTGTCTACCAAAATTGTAATCCTATCTGAGGGGGGTGGGTTTGTATATTTTTTCTTTTGTTTTTTAATTACCAGTACCTAACTGATTTGGGGTGGTGATGTTTGGGATACATTCAGTGGTACTCAGGGGCTACTTCTGGTTCAGGAGGCTTCCAGGAGTGATACCTGCGTGCTTAGCATCAGGATGTGACCAAAAAAACAAAAACAAAAACAAAACAAAACAAGAGCATAAACAATAATAAAATAGAAATTAAAATGTTCTTCATCACTTACATTAGGATAATGCAAATCAAAACAATGAGATATAATTTCACACCAATGATACTGGCACACATCACAAACAACAAGAACCACCTGTATTGACTGGATTCAGGATAAAAGGGACCTTCATTCACTGCTGGTGGGAATGTTAACCTTTTGGTAAATAAGTATACTTCTCAAAAACTAGAAATTTTTCATAATTTTCATGTGACCCAGAAATTCCACTTTTGACATCTATCCCAAGGACCCCAAAACTGTATTCAGAAAAGACACTTGCATGCCTATGTTTACTGCAGCACTTTTCTCAGTAGCCCAAATCTGAAAAACCACCCAAGTGTCAAAAAAACAGATGAGTGGATAAAGAAATTATGGCACACATACACAATGGAATACTACTCAGCTGTAAGAAAAGATGAAATCATGCCAATTGCTGCTATGTGGGTGGAATGGGAGAGACTCATGCTGAGTAAAGTTAAACAGGAGAGGAACAGACACAGGATAATCTTTCTCCTGAAAAAATATAAAAAGACATAGTAGGGGATTAACAAATGCTCAAAGGCAACAGAAATGGGGAACTGGTCTTCAGTAGGAAGTTTACTTCAGATGGGGAAGGAGGTTCCTACAGGGGACAGAAAAGAACAGTAGGACACTGGTAGGCAGTTTGGTGCTGGAAAGATTTATTTGCAAGGAACCCTACCATTAACAGTATTGTTAACAACGGGGCCTAAATTTAACTTAAAGTTCAAAAGAACAGAAAAGAAAAACATTCCCTTAATGCACTCTTCCTTTGCAATATCCGATGCCCAGTGTTTTGCAACTACAAAACAAGGCATTATTTCTTATAGGATTTGTAGTTTTCTTTTAAGCCAATAAAAGTTGTCTTTCAATAGTCTGGTGCCTTAACTTCTCTTTTTTCTTAGATAATCACCTGGAAAATAAAACATTTTAGTTATTATTTTAATTATTGTCACTTTTGGCAAAGCAAGATAATTTTTATTGAAACTTATATTAAAAGATGTGAGGAGAGATAAAGAGACACATATGTGTTAAAGAGAGAACACAGGGCAAAGAAACAGATAAGCAAAGCAGATACATATTCAAAAGACAACACAGGCTTGAAGAGTTGCCTAGTCATTATTTGTAAGTAGCAAAGTATTGCAATGATTTATTCCATAAATGGTCATAATGACTTTTGAGAGCTAAGCACCAGGCTACGTCCTGGAGCTGACTAAGAATAGTTAAGACCTAGTTCTGATCTTGGAGCTTAGTCAGAGAGAGAGATACCTGAACATCAATTGTGCTCCTAAAATCTTGTTTATTTTATTTTCTGCAGTGCTGGGGGGCGGGGTTCTTCAGTTCTCCAAAGGCAAGACATGTTATGGAACCATAGCTTCCAACTTAATTCTAGACACTTTTATAATAAAGCATAATATTAAAAAAAAAACTTTGTTTTGGAGGCCATATGTGGTGGCACTGAAGCTAGAGAGGTAGTACAGTAGGTAAGGTACTTGCCTTGCATGTGCCCAACTAGGTCAATATTCAGCATCTCATTGGAGCCCTTCAGCACTTCTAGGAGTAACTACTAAGAGTAGAACCAGGAGTAACCCCAGAGCATTTCAAATTGCCTGTGTTAATCTAAGTTTTGATAATTCCATTTGCCTTTGTGTTGTAATTACATTTATTTGTATATGCAGGTTTGGGTGGGTGGTGGATGGGAAACTGAGGATACTGGTTGAGGGAAGGTCACACTGGTGGTGGGATTTGTGTTTGAATATTTAATGCCTGAAACAACTGTATTATGAACAACTTGGCAAATCATGATGCTATAATTAAAAAATTAAAATAAAAAATTCTCTGAGTTGGGGTCAGAGCAGTGGCTCAGGGCGTAAGGCATCTTGCCTTGCGTGCGCTAGCCTAGGACGAACTGCAGTTTGATCCCCTGGCGTCCCATATGGTCCCCCAAGCCAGGAGCAATTTCTGAGTGCATAGTCAGGAGTAACCCCTGAGTGAAACTGGGTATGGCCCAAAATCCAAAAAAAAAAATTATCTGAGTTATCTTTCTGGAACATAATCAAAATTCTTTACTATCCAAATGTTCTATAATGATCAAGCATATTTTTTGAGAAAAAAATTAAAAAATAAAATAAAATAAAAATAAAAAAGTGAGATAGTACAGGGTTTAAAAGCCTTGTACCTTGGCTTAAATTCCCACATATGGTCCACTGAGCACCACCAGAGGTAACTCCTAAGTACAAAGCCAAGAATATTCCTCCCTCCATTTTTCCCTCCATTTCTCTTTTTTCTTTTCTCCTTCTTTCCCTTTTCTTCCTTCCTTCCTCCTAGTTCTTCCCTCCATTCTTCCTTTTCTTCATTCCCTCACTTCCCTTCTCCCTTCCTTCTCTGTCCCTCCCTCTATTCCCTCTCTCCTCCCTCCCTTCTTCCCTCCCTCCTTCCTTCCTTCCCTCCTTTTCTCCCTTTCTTTCATCCAATTTCTTTCCCTTCCTCTCTTCCTCCCTCCCTTTCTTTCTTCCTCCTTTCTTTCTTTCTCTTGCACTGGCCCCACCCCAACAATTCACTGATATTAGGGTAAACCCAAATTAGGGTCCTCAAAGAAACATAGTGAGGCCTGGCCAGTCAGGAAAGGAGATGGTACACCATGAAAAGGATGGGGAGAGATGAAGAGAGGGCAGGAGAGTTCTGAAAGTTTTTCAGCCTTGGGATTCAATTTCCTCAAGTCTCCATCAGTGGATAGGTGATATCTTTCCAATATCTTTCCAATAAATCCTTCCTTTCTGCCCCGTTGGTCTGAGAAGGTTTTTTGTCATTGTCAGTCTACTACAGCAAATGCAGACAGACAGGGGAGGTGGAGGTGGAGGTAGGGAGAGACAAACTCACCCAGCTTCTCTGTGGCTTCTACACAGACACCAGGGTACATGCCCTTAATGTAGGTTGACACCACAAGATACATATGAGTCTTCACAACAATCACACCAGAGTCTCCCTGGAGGAGAACAAAACAGAATGTTCCTCTCTCGCTTCTAATCACAGGACTCACAGGAATCTCCAGTTCTATTCCCCACCATTTCCGTACTGCCATATATCTACATACTTTTGTTCTCAGCCTCTCTGCTCTTTTTCACTCATTCAACTGTCTTTCCTGAAAAAGTTTCAGACCGTTGTAATGACAGCATATGCATTTGGTAATAGATTCCTAGTCAGTGTTCCACATATAGAATGGAAGTCAGTCATGGAACTTAGTACTAACACATTTTGGAAATGTATCATTATGATTTTAAAACCCACTTCTCCTATCATATGACACTGGAAGCATTATCTCTGGAGATCCTTATGCTTAAGCTTCTGGGGTTTTTCAATTTTTTTTTAGCTCTATAAGGAGGTTACTTAGTTTATAAAGTGGATGGAATGCAAGATAGGAGAGAGTACAGTGGGTAATGGATTCCTTGTATGTGGCTGGCCCTGATTCAATTCCTGGCCCTGCAGTTGGTTCCCAAGGCAATGCCAGGACTGAATCCTGTGTTCAGAGCCAGGAGTAACACCTGAACACACACATACATACACATGATAAAATAAGGTTATCCCTAGTAAATCTAATGAATTCCTTAGCATCAAGATAAATTTTAAGCACAACAATGGTATCTTTCTCTCTCCTTTCTTTTTTTTTTTTTTTTTTTTTTGGTTTTTGGGCCACACCCATTTGACGCTCAGGGGTTACTCCTGGCTATGTGCTCAGAAATCGCTCCTGGCTTGGGGGGACCATATGGGACACCGGGGGATCGAACCGTGGTCTGTTCCTTGGCTAGCGCTTGTAAGGCAGACACCTTACCTCTAGCGCCACCTTCCCGGCCCCTCTCTCTCCTTTCTTTTGAAGTAGGAAGATGTCGAGTATGAAGGATGGTTTCTAATAGAAATATCAGGTGAAGTTCAGGTCATATATGCTACTGCAAACTTCTCAAAACTAGTCTCTATTGGAGCTTTTGTTATCATGGATCTTCCTGGCACTAGGTTGGTAGGCAATCATATCTCCAACACTGCCATGGACCAGTGGACTCAGTCTCAAGAGAAACAAAAAAAATTCAAATTTATTTATTTATTTATTTTTGTCACACCCAGTAGTGCTCAGGGTTACTCCAGGCTCAGAGCTCAGAGGCTATTCCTGTTAGCACTCAGGAACCCATGCTAGGTGAGGATGAAACCAGGATCTCCTGCATGGCAACTAAAAGTACCACCAGCATCTCCTCAGTTCTGGAAGCAAATTTTTTTCATTGTTGTTTTTGGGACACACCTGGGAATGCTAAGGACTACTCCTGACCTATTCAGGGGTCATTCCTGCTGGTGCTCAGGTGACCATAAGGGTGTCAGAGAGCAACTCAAATGGGCCACATGAAAAAACAAATGCCTTACTTGTACTATCTCTTTTAAGGTTATTAATTTTAGGTTTTTCTTGTTTGTTTGTATGGTTTTTGGTTTTGAGTTACTCCTGATAGTGCGCAGAGATTACTCATGACTTAGTGTTCAAGAATTGGTTCCCAGGGCCGTCGAGGTGGTGCTAGAGGTAAGGTGTCTGCCTTGCAAGCGCTAGCCAAGAAAAGGACCATGGTTCGATCCCCCAGCATCCCATATGGTCCCCCCAAGCCAGGGGCAATTTCTGAGCACGTAGCCAGGAGTAACCCCTGAGCATCAAACGGATGTGGCCCGAAAAACCAAAAGAAAAAAAAAAAAAAGAATTGGTTCCCCTAACAAAAAAAAAACAAAAACAAAAAACAACCAAAGATAAGGATATGCCCACAAGTTAGTTTATTTTTATTTTGGTACCACATCTGGTGATGCCCAGGAATTATTCCTGGCTTTGCACTCAGCAGTCACTCCTGGCAGTGCTTGAGAGAATTAATTGTATGGGGTTCCAGGGATGACCTGGGTTCACATGCAAGGCAAGTGCTCTGCATGCTGTACTCTCTCTCCAGCTATGATGTAGACCTTTTATTTATTTATTTGTTTGTTTGTTGTTGATTTTTGGATCACACTGGGTGGTGCTCAGGGGTTACTCCTGGCTCTCTGCTCAGAAATAGCTCCTGGCAGGCTCAGGGGACCATATGGGATGCTGGGATTTGAACTATTGTTTGTCTTGGTTCTGCTATCTCTCCAGCCCTGATGTAGACCTTTTAGATGTAGGGACTATGTGGGCAAAAACAAAAATAGGAGAGGGAGAGAGGGGAAGGAAAGAGAGAGTGAGAGAGAGGATGAGTGTGTGTGTATGTATGTGTGTGTGTGTGTGTGAGAGAGAGAGAGAGAGAGAGAGAGAGAGAGAGAAAGAGAGAGAGAGAACAGTGGATAGTGGTGCTTGCCTGGCAAATGGTTGACCCAGGTTTGATTGCATCAATAGTTCAATAGCTTCAATAGTTGTGTGTGTGTGTTTATATGTTTATATGCTTATTTATTATCTGTGACTGACCACTCTGGCTTTAGACATCACTCCTGGTGGAATTCAAGGGACCACATGGGATGCTTGGGATTGAACGCTGGTCAGTCGTGTGCAAGGCAAGCATCCAACCTGTACTATCTCCCCAGCCCCATGCCTTCAAAGCCCGAACACTCACATTCTTAGCATAAAGAGAATAGTCATCTGCCCGGACACATACGTAATCCTTTTCTTTGAAATACAATCCTTCTCTTCGGGTTTGCAAAGGATTCTTGGCGAAGCCATTCACAAGCTTAAAAATATCACTGGGCATCACCTGCAGGAGTTAAATAGACCAGAAGTTGGCAAAGTATGTCAGGTTGGACAGATTAAGCTTGCTGACTTTAAAAAAACTGAAAATCAAGGTGCGTGTATTTTGGGGACACACCTAGCAGTGCTCAGGGATTACTCTAGGTTTTGCTCAGGGGACTATATGTAGGATGGGGATTACTCTCTTTGATTCTCATTTAAATCTTTTGTTGTTTGTTTTGGACCATAGGTGGCAGCATTCAGGCGTTACTCCTGGCTCTGTGTTAAGAAATTACTCCTTGGCTTGAGAGATAGAATGGAGTAAGGCATTTGCCTTGCATGCAGAAGGACGGTGGTTCGAATCCCGGCATCCCATATGGTCCTTCGAGCCTGCCAGGAGCAATTTCTGAGCATAGAGCCAGGAGTGACCCCTGAGCGCTGACAGGTGTGACCCAAAACCAAAAACAAAAACAAAAAAAAAAAAAAAGAAAGAAATTACAAAATTACTCCTCCTGAGGGTGGGGGTGGGGGAGTGGAGAGATAGCACAGTGGTGGGGCGTGTTCCTTGTACTTGAGCGACCCAGGATGAACCCAGATTTGATTCCCAGCATCCCATATGGTCCCAGAGCCTGCCAGGAGCGATTTTTTTTAATTTATTTATTTTTTTTATTATTTTAATTATGACAACAAAGATGCAAAGAAAGAGGACAGGGTAAAGTTACAGTGGAAGCCCAATCACCCATAAACAGGATTCTCAGTAGTCCCATCGATGATATCCCAGCCTTGAACTTTCAGCCAAAGAACATTAAGAAAAACAAAACTGAACCCATGTACAATACAATTACTTTGTCCCTCAAATCCCCAGTTGTAGTACATACTATTTCTTAGCAGCACACAATATAATCTAAAGACATTAGACTTATGTAACTCCTTAAACATTGAGGGCAAAGTACATTTCTCTAGTTCCATGCACATGCTTACTAGTTTAAGTTAACCTCAAAAGTTTTAGTGGGTTGTTTTTCTTAAGGATTGGAGTCAAGGGAACATAGTAAAAAACGATATTAAAGTGGCATTTGTTTGCATAGGCCCACCAAAACATAAGGGACATGGAAAGACAAATTATGGTCTAAATACATGGAGACCATACCCCTGAAGTTTCCTGGCACAGGACTGACTCTAGGCTCCAGGCAAACTAGTTTGTCCAATTCAAGTCATCGTCTGTAGTGGCAATACACCTCCATTCCTCACATAGTCTCTGTTGTTGATATCATGCTTCTGTATTAAAGATCCGCCAGGAGCGATTTTTGAATGCAAAGCCAGTAATAATCCCTGAGCACCACTAGGTGTGGCCTCCAAACCAAAAACCAAAAACTAAAAAAAAAAAAGAAAAAAAAAAGAAATTATTCCTGGGAGGGTCAGAAGACCATATGATATGCTGGGGATTGAACCCAGGTCAGTTGTATGCAAGGCAAGCATCCTCCCTGCTGTGATATTGCTTCTGCCCCCTCATATATATATTGGATTTGGGGTCACACCTGGCAGCGCTCAGGGGTTACTCTGGCTCGATGCTCAGAAATCACTCCTGGCTGGCTTGGAGGACCATATGGGATGCCAGGATTCGAACCACCATCCTTCTGCATGCAAGGAAAGTGCCCTACCTTTATCCTCCATGCTATCTCTCCGGTCCCTATTTTATATTTTTATTTAAATGTTTGAGAGGAAAATTCAGTGACATTTTTGTATGTGACAATTATAGAAATTTTATTTATTTATTTATTTATTTATTTATTTATTTATTGGTTGGTTTTGGGGCCACACCTGGCGGTGCTCAGGGGATACTCCTGGCTGTCTGCTCAGAAATAGCTCCTGGCAGGCACGGGGGACCATATGTGACATCAGGATTCGAACCAACCACCTTTGGTCCTGGATCGGCTGCTTGCAAGGCAAATGCCGCTGTGCTATCTCTCTGGGCCCTAATTATAGAAATTTTAAATTTGTGGAGTTTAAAAATTTATATTATTATTTCTTTTTGACTTTTTTTGGGCCACACCTGGTGATGCTCAGGGGTTATTCCTGGCTATGCACTCAGAAATTGCTCCTGGCTTGGGGAACCATATGGAATACCAGGGAATTGAACCAAGGTCTGTCCTAGGTTAGCATGTGCAAGGCAAACACCCCCTACCTTGTGCCACCACGCTGGCCCTAAATTTTATTTTATTTTATTTTTTGGTTTTTGGGTCACACCCAGCAGCGCTCAGGGGTTACTCCTGGCAGGCTCAGGGGACCGTATGGGATGCCGAGATTTGAACCACCATCCTTCTGCATGTAAGGCAAATGCCTTACCGCTGTGCTATCTCTCTGGCCCCATTTTTTTTGTGTGTGTGGTTTTTGGGTCATACCCGGCAGTGCTCAGGGGATACTCCTGGCTCCATGCTCAGAAATTGCTCCTGGAAGTCATGGGGAACCATATGGGATGCCGGGATTCGAACTGATGACCTTCTGCATGAAAGGCAAACGCCTTACATCCATGCTATCTCTCCAGCCCCGGCCCCATTATTTTTAAGGTAAAATGCGTACAGTAGAGTTGGCATTTATGCTCTTGGTGTATATAAAGTTAGGTCACCTCACCACCATCAAAGTGTCTGAGGACCCCCTACTCATGCCCTTATGTTACAGATGGTCCATCTAGTCCCCCTAAAGTGTTCTCAGTTTGTGTCCTAGTACTCAGATCGTTGTCAGTTATTTTTTTTTCCCTAGACACCCTATAGTTTTTAATGGAATATTGTCCGATTATATATATAGCAGATATATTATCTAAGTCTGATTTCCCATCACCAGGGCTTGACAGAGAAGCTAAGCAGGAGAGCTATAGGGCCCAGAGACCTAAAATATTGATAGAAAACTATATTTGACATTTGCATGCTTAGGGCCAGAGCAATAGCACAGAGGGTAGGGAGTTTACCTTGTATAAGGCTGACCTGGGTTTGATCCCCAGCAGCCCACATGGTCCCCCCAAACACTGCCAGGAATGTCTGAGCATAGAGCCAGGAGTAACCCCTAATCACAGCTGAGTGTGGCCCCCAAACAAAATAAGAAAACCCCAATTTACCTTCCACTCCCCATCCAAAATGCTCTTCCCATGCCCAGTCTTGTTTCTCTTACATTAAATCCAGGTGATGAGATACACATAAAACTGTCCTGAAGCTTGATGAGGGCTGCGCTGTCCACATGCTTGGATCCTAGAAGTGTTTCTAACAGAAAGTTCTGCAAATGGCTCATCGGTCCCAGTTATCTGCACTGACGGCCTGCGAACAGAAATGTCTCTTGGACACTTTGGACAGTTTGATCATCAGCAGTAAACGTGGCAAAAATGGAGCGGGGGGGGGGGGGAAATGGTAACTCATTGTTTGGTGCCCACCACTACTACTCATGGATGAGTAGAATCAGAAGAAATGAAGACCCACAGCAGATTATGAATTGAATCTGGAAAACCTAATATCTTTTGTTTTTTTGTTTTTGTTTTTGCTTTAGGGGGCAGTCACATTCAGAGATGCTCAGGGGCTAGTCCTGATTCAATGCTGAGGATGGGAGGAAAAGTCACTATGGGACCCATCAACTTTGGGGTGGGGGGACCATTTATTTGGTGCTGTGGATGAAACCCGGGTCCCCTGCATGCAAGATATATGTGCTCAAACCTTTGGGCAATCTCTGGCCCACCATCCCATAAACACAAAACCAGAAACAACAAATACTATGTCTGTGGTGTGTATCAGAATCACTTGGAATAGATTGAACAAAATCACAGAAAATCCTCCTGGAATTGGGAATTCCCATGAAAGGAAAGAAACCAGACTGGTGCTGAATTCTCTTAATGGCTTTCTGCTACAGGAGCAGAGCAGGGCACTTGTTCTGAAGCTAAGCCATTCAGTGTTAGGGCACTAAAAGCATCCGTTAGGACACTCATTTTCTTTTTATTTTATTTTTTTTGTTCATGGGCCACACTTAATACATTTCCCACACAAGTCCCTTAGTCTTGTGAGCCTGTCTTCAGAACAGAGAGTCCCCAAAAGTTGGGCCTTCCAAGGAGGTAGGAGGCCAGACACTCTCTGGGAAGTATTCATGGAGGCATTCAACCCCAGAGGAGAATGGTGATGTGGGGGGTCTAACAATCAATTTTGTAGGCTGAGGAGACTGTGTGGGAGACAGGAAGGAGACAACCGGAAGTGCCACACACTGACAGCTCAATCAGATCAAGAGGCAGAGTAGCTGCGCCTAACGACAAACTCTTCCCGGAAGAGCGGGGCGGAAAAAGGATACGCGGCATCTATTGGCGGTCACAGTTGCCCATCACAAGAAGGCGGGACCTGGGGTTCACCACTGACCAATCCGAGCGAGCATTCACTTCCGCTTCCGGTCCGCGCCAGCGAGGTTGCGAAAGAAACTCGGGGACGCTGAGGCGTTGCTAGCGACTTGGGCCTCAGCTCCGAACGCGGGCGGTGCCCTGAGGCGGATGGAGGCCACTGCGTCGTCTAGAGACTTTGGCCGAGAACGTTCGCACATTCGGAGGCGACGGAGCCCACCCCCGGGCCTCTCTCTCGCGACCCCCCGAGGGCCTCGAGCCACAGGGCCTGTTCCAGGCGCGCCTGGAAGTGGAGCAACTGAGGTGTCAGGAGAAGAGGACGCCGAGGGGCCTTGACATCCCTATTTTCGGGGAGACCCTGTAACCCCTTTTCTCCCCCAAAGTTGTAACTCGCCCTTTAGTCAAGCCCACTCTAGAAAAAGCTGCACTGGAGACCCCCCTAAAGGCTAACCCAACTGTTGTGCAATTTGGGGGAGGCCCAAGGAGCTCCCCGGGTGCTTTTAGGGGGGCTGCATCCAAAGATTAAAAATTGGGGTTGCGGGGCTGGAGAGATAGCATGGAGGTAAGGCGTTTGCCTTTCATGCAGAAGGTCATCGGTTCGAATCCCAGCATCCCATATGGTCCCCTGTGCCTGCCAGGAGCAATTTCTGAGCATGGAGCCAGGAATAACCCCTGAGCACTGCCGGGTGTGGCCCAAAAACCACAAAAAATAAAAAAATTAAAAAATTAAAAAAAAAACATTTAAAAAAATTGGGGTTGGAACGATTTTTTTTTTTGCCTTGCACGCACCCAACCCAGGACGGACCCGGGTTCGATCCCCAGCATCCCATTTGGTCCCCCTGAGAATCTGCCAGGAGCGATTTCTGAGCTCAGAGCCAGGAGGAACCCCCTGAGCGCCTCCGGGTGTGACCCTAAAACCAAAACCAAACAAAAAACACCCGAATTGGAACCCATGTTGCAGAGCATGCTAAGGGGAAGTGTGGCACGGATGGCCAACCTTTGCCTTCATGCTCTCAAGGATGGATTTTTTTTTTTTAATTTATTTAAAGAAAATGCATTACATAGTTGACGTAACTGATAATACATTTGTTTTAGGAAGACCAAAAGCAGCATAATTAAAAAAAAATAGAAAATTGAAAGAAAAACTAAAGAGATGGAAGAGAATGAGGATGGATTATTATTTTTTTTTTTTCAAGAGAAAACTTGTTATGGGGAATGTTGTGTTAAATAGTTGCTTTTTTTGTTGTTGTTTTTGGGTGACACCCGGCAGAGCAAAGGGGTTATTCCTGGCTCTGCGCTCAGAAATTGCCTTTGGTAGGCTTAGGGGACCATATGGGATGCTGATATTAGAACCACCGTCCTTCTGCATGCAAGGCAAACACCCTACCGCTGTGCTATCTCTCCGGCCCTAAATAATTGCATTTTTTTAAATAGTTTTTTTTTTTTTTTAGGGACTCTTGTTATTTGTGACTGCAATGAGAAGTTTAGACTCAGGGACTGACCAACAGCAGGAGCTGAAGAGCTCTAAAGAACAGTTGGCCCCACCGTCAGTGACTTCTATGGAGGTATAAGAGTCGAGCATTTTGATGTTTTATTTATTTATTTACTTATTTATTTTGTTTTTTTGGGGCCACACCCAGCAGTGCTCAGGGGTTACTCCTGGCTGTCTGCTCAGAAATAGCTCCTGGCAGGCACGGGGACCATATGGGACACCGGGATTCGAACCAACCACCTTTGGTCCTGGATCGGCTGCTTGCAAGGCAAACGCCGCTGTGCTATCTCTCCGGGCCCAAGAATCTCATATCCTTAAGCAGTCACTCCCCATTCCCTGTCCCAACAAACAACTACTTCATCTACTTAAGATTTCTCCCTTCTGGAAGTAGAATGCCTGTTGAGAATACAGGCAGGGGTTGGGGAAGAGGGGGGCATTGGTGGTGGGAATGTTGCTCTGGTAATGGGGGTGTTCTGTTTATAACTGAAACCCAACTACAAACATGCTTGTAACCATGATGCTTACATAAGCATTTATATAAAATTAAAAAAATCTAAAAAATCAAATGTAAAAACAAAAACAAAAAAAGATTTCTCTATTCTGGACTCTTATGCAAACTGAATTATATAGTAAGTAGGTGACCTGTGTGACTGGCTTTTCATGGTTTTGGAGCCACACCTGGCAGTGCTCAGGGCTTATTCTTTGTTCTGATCAGCGATCACTCCTGGTAGTGCTCAGAGGGCCATATGGGATTCCCCCATTCTCTTTTTCCAAATGTTGACTATTTTCTAGTTTCTTCCTGCTTTTAGTTACTTTCCAATGTCTTCAGATTGTTGGTTTTCTTATATTTTAGTCTAGAATATTAATTACTTGTCTTGGTTGAAAACAATAGATTTGCAAGGACTAGCAACTCTTTGAGGCTAAGAGAGCAAAGGCAATTAAATAGAAATGTCATGTTTGAATTTAAATTTTGTCTTAGCACAGTTATTTTCAAGCTTTCAGCCATTGCTTAATTACCATGTGCATGAGCCTCAATTAAGGCTCTTTGATGTTAACGGAGAAGATAGCTTTTAGATTTTGAGATTTTAAACATCTGCTTTGAGTCTTGGGTAGGAGGATGACTACTTCCACTGACAGTTTAGGACTATTTGACTTTTGTGTGAATTTGAGAATATGTCTATGATAGAAATCAATCTATTGTATTTACTGGCAGCTAATCAATTGTGGAAAATTTATTTTGAAAATGGAAGTGAGATTAATGTCATGAACTATATGAAGACTGTTACTTTAAAATCTAAAAGTGATTTACTGTGTTCGAAATCCAACTTTGTAAATCACAATGGGTTCAATTAAATAAAATAAAAATCTAAAAGTGAGACATGTAAAATGACTAAATGAATTAAAATAGAATTTAGAGGCTGGACTGATAGCACAGTGGTAAAGCATTTGCCCTTGCATGCAGCTGACCCAGGACAGGCCTGGGTTTTATTTTCAGCATCCCATATGGTCCCCTGAGCCTGCCAGGAGCAATTTCTGAGTGCAGGTCCAGGAGTAACCTCTGAGAGCCACCGGATGTGGCCCACCCAAAAGAAATTTAAAGAAAGAACTACTTTAACAGAAATAGCTCAAAAAGTCTGGAGTACATGCCTGGCAGAGGAGGCCCAAATTCAATTCTTAGCATCTCATGGCTGCTGATCACTGCCTGAGTGACCCTGCTGGCCCCGAGCACTTCTAGGCTTCATCATTGGGCTGTGTCTAGCCAAGAGTGGTCCTTGGGTCTCCTAATCACTCTTGTCAATCTTCTCCAAATTGGGGGGAAAAAAAACTGATTAAAACTATTTAACCCATAATGGAATGTAAAAAAAAAAGTGAGAAAGATTAAAAAACTGGGGGGTCAGAGAGAGGGGTGAATGAACTTGCCTTGCATGTGGCCAACCTGGGTTTAATCCCCAGCTGCTCTAAGCACGTGAATGCCTCTGACCACAGAACTAGGTAAAAGCCCTAAGCACAAATTGGTGTGGCCCCAAACCAATCAACCAATCAGTCAAAATTAGGCTAGGCATGTGATTCAGTTTACCTTACATGTTTGATTCTTAGCACCACACGTGCATATACACATATGTATTTACAAGTCATTTGATCATACTATTACGGTACTCAAACTGCCTGTGCTTTTTGTTTTTGCCCAAGAGTAAGCTGTACTGACTGTAGAAAGGTTCACAGTCTTTTAGGGATGTGGCTCAGTGGAGGAGACTCGGCCACCCTAGAAAATGTCCTGGCATATGTGAGTCACAAAATTCTGAGCCTCAACAACACTAATAATTCAATTCCCTCCTCCCAGTGCTCAGGGGCTATTCCTAACTCTGGTCAGGAGTGACCCTTAGTCGTGCTCAGGGGACCTTATGCAGTGCCAGGGATCACAATGAGGCAAGTGTTGTAATCCCTCTGGCTCCAATAATTCTTTAATTTTGCAATTTTTATTGTCATTCTAGGCACTCGCTAAAGAAGATATTGATGAAGCTGTCCAATCCATATTACATAGAGAAAAGTATGCCATTAAGGTAAGAATTGGCTAAAAACTACTTCCAAAATTAACTTTTCTACCTGAGAGGCCATTATTGCATAATTTTTAGAAAACAATTAAAACATTCTTACCTCAAGGATTAACTTCAAGTGATATAGAGATTGGACTTTTGTTTTTCCTGTATTTTGTGGAAAGTCTTTCACCAGATAACCTTCTAGATTTTCCCCCTACTCATTTGATTCTTAACCTTAGTGGGCTTTATTAGAGTTCCCATGTATTCTACTACTGTCCCACTTCCCTTTTCTTTTTCCCTTTTCCTTTTTTTCTGCAATTATAGGGTTGCATTGGTGCTCAGAGATCACTTGAGACAGGCTTGGAGGACCATGTGGGATGCCACAGATCAAACATGGTCAGGCAAGTGTCCTGCCTGCTGTGTTATGGCTCTGGCCCATTTTATACGTTTTGTTGTTGTTGTTGTTGTTGTTTAGTTTAATTTGAAAAAAATCAGATGGGGGACTTCCCTGTCATATCTCTTGGCAATATGAGCTCAGTGGTTGTTGGCCTGACTGGGGTTTGGACCTGGCAATGCAATCCTGCTTGGGCTTGGTGCTGCTGAGTATCATCAGATCCCCTGTCAATGCTTTGGACCATGAGGTTGTGGGGATCAAATTTTGCACCTCAGGCATGAACTTCAGTTTTTTTTTTTTTGTGGTTTTTGGGTCATACCCGGCAGTGCTCAGGGGTTATTCCTGGCTCCAGGCTCAGAAATTGCTCCTGGCAGGCACGGGAGGACCATATGGGACACCGGGATTCGAACTGATGACCTCCTGCATGAGAGGCAAACACCTTACCTCCATGCTATCTCTCCGGCCCCGAACTTCAGTTTTTTGAGGTACCTACCCATTGCCAATTTTGCCTGTTATTTTATACAGGTGGAATTCTATTACATTTGTCCTTTTGTGTTTGACTTTTTCTTTTTTTTGGGATGGGGGCACATCTGGCCATGCTCAGGGGTTACTCCTGGCTCCGTGCTCAGGAATCACCCCTGGCAGGCTTGGGACTATATGGGATACTGAGGATTGAACCTGGGTCAGCTGCCTGCAAGGCAAGTGCCCTATCTGCTATATTATTGCTCCATCCTAGTGTTTGACTCTTTTTGAGGGGGAGAGCTTACACCCAGCAATGCTCAGGGATCTCTTCTGACTCTGCTCAGGGGACCATATAGGATGCCAGGGATTGAACCTGGGCTGACTCAGTGCAAGGCAAGCAAGTACCTAACTTGCTGTACTATTTCTGTATCTAACTTCTTTTTACTTAACATTATTTCTAAAATTTATTCATGTTATATCATGTATTAGAACTTCATTATTTCAGGTCAAATGATGTTTCATTATATTTATATATGACGTTTTATTTATACATTTTTTTGTGGTGTTTTCTGTTTGTGGGCTGTGTCTGAAAGAGCTCAGTGTCTACTTCTGGAACAGTGCTTTGCGACTGGTTCTAGGAATCAAACCCAGGCCTCCTACATGCAAAGCTAGTTATTTGGCCCTATACATTTCTGTTTTGATGCCCATTTATCTTTTGGGTTGTTTCCATCTTCTGTCTATTGTGAATAATGTTGTACAGTATCATTTGAGTCCAGGAATTCACATTTGGGAGTATATTTGCCTAGAAAGAGTCAATCGTTTGATCTTGAGGTATTTTTGTTGAATTTTTTTTTTCTGAGTAACTGAGAGTACTCAAGGGTTACTACTGGCTCTCCACTCAGGAATTATTCCTGGTGGTACTCTGGGCACCATGTGGGATGCTGGGGATCAAGCCAGTTTGGCTGCATGCAAGGCAAATGCCCAGTCTGCTGTGCTACCGCTCAGGCCCCTGTTTAACTTTAAGAAACCATTAAATTGGGCCTTTTTGAAACACCACCAAATAGCTTTCTTCTAAGTTTTAGGGGAATCTCTAAAATCTCTCTTTCATATGTTATGTGTATTTGACTATTACTGTATCATCCCTCTGCCCATTGTTTTATGGATTTGTAATGTGAACAAGAAAACAGGCCTGTTCTCATTTATATGTGTACTCAGTATTTCCACTGTCCCCTGTGTCACATGCAAACCAAATAAGTGATTGAATTAATAAATGACTGTGAGCTAATGTTAGGAAAAAGCAAGAACAAGCAATTGGGATAATATATTTGGGGTATTATATCTGTTATAACAAGGTATTATAATATATTTTGTATATAGGATAATATATTTTGATACTGTTTTCTAGGAGCTAGATAAATACTTGCAACATCATGATTTTTTAAATGAAAGAAAAAAAGAGCTATTACATAGAAGATGGGTTGATCATGTGGCATGTCCTCTCCAAAAGAAAATTATGCAGAAAGTTTCTTCACATAAGAAGATTATAAAAAGAAGACAGGAGGAATTAGAGAACTTTATAAACTATGTAAATAAAAAGGTACTAAGATATCACTTGACTTTTCAGTTGGCTCGAGCTGAGGTTATATTTATTTATTTATTTATTTATTTATTTATTTTTTGGATCACACCTGGCAGCGCTCAGGGGTTACTCCTGGCTCTATGCTCAGAAATTGCCCCTGGCAGGCAAAAGGGACCATATGGGATGCCGGGATTCGAACCACCGCCCTTCTGCATGAAAGGCAAATGCCTTACTATGCCATGCTATCTCTCTGGCTCCATCTTTATTTATAATTACAGACAAATAGTCTGTCCTTTCTTTTATCTCTCAATATATGCATAGTCAGGGCCAGAGTAATAGTACAGTGGGTAAGGTGCTTGCCTTGCACTTGGCTGACCTGGGTTCAATCCCCAGCATCCTGTATGTCCCTTGAGTACCACCATAAGTAATTCCCAAGTGCAGCGCCAGGAGTAAATCCTGAACATCGCTGGGTATGGCCCAAAACAAAAACCAAACAAAATACAGATATAATCTACATTCTATTATAGCATATACTACTCTTAAATCTAGTGCATATATAACGGATGGAGGAAGAATGTTAGGTTTGGATTTAAAATGTAATTAGGGGGCCAGAGTGATAGCACAGTAGTAGGGCATTTGCTTTGGTACACAACCGACCTAGGTTTGATCCCTGACATCCCATATGGTCCCCTGCCAGGAATGATTTCTGGTTGCAGACCCAGAAGTAATCCCTGAGCACTGCAGGGTATGGTCCCCTCAAAATAAGCATAATTAAAATAATTTTCTAATTTTTACACAACCACTTTGTGCTTATGTAATTAATGATTCTCTATACCAATTAAAATTTTATACAATGTTCAGGATATATATGTGTATATAATCAGGTTCTATAGTTCTGTTACTCAGTTATTATTATTTTATTATCTTGGCTTTAGTGTTGTACCTGATGGTGTTCAGAGTTTCTGTACTCAGGGCTTACTCTTTTTTCTTTTTTTGGGTCACACCTGGCATCGCTCAGGGGTTACTCCAGGCTCTATGTTCAGAAATTGCTCCTGGTAGGCTCAGGGAACCATATGGGATGCCGGGACTCAAACCACCGTCCTTCTGCATGCAAGGCAAATGCCTTACCTCCATGCTATCTCTTTGGTCCCCTTTTGTTATTGGCGGTGTTTTTTTTTTTTTTTTTTTTGAGGGCTCACTCTTTGCAGTGTTCAAGGGACAAAATTTAGTGCCAGGACTGAAACTGAATTGGCTACATCCAAGGCAAATGCTGTAACTAATCCTCGTACAATCTCTGGTCCCCTTAGTTACATTCTTATGCTTCAGTGACAAATGGGAAGGGAAAACCAAGTTGGAATTTATTCAAGAAATAAATATTAAAATGATAGAATATGCTTAAAGTATGCATTTTTTTTTGTTTTGGGCCACACCCATATGATGCTCAGGGGTTACTCCTGGCTAAGCACTCAGAAATCGCCCCTGGCTTGTGGGGACCATATGGGACGCCGGGGGATTGAACCACGGTCCATTCCTTGGCTAGCGCTTGCAAGGCAGTCATCTTACCTCTAGCGCCACCTCACCGGCCCCAAAGTATGCAAATTTTAATAAAGAATGTTAGAATACTAACACATTTGGGTTTTTTTTTAGGGGGGGGTCACACCCAGCTGTGTTCAGGGGTTACTCCCGGCTCTGTGCTCAGAAATTGCTCCTGGCAGCTCGGGGGACCATATGGGATGCCAGGATTCGAACCACCATCCTTCTGCATGCAAGGCAAACACCTTGCCTCCATGCTATCTCTCTGGCCCCAGAATACTAACACATTTAGTCATTTAAAAAACAAAAATGTTACTTAATAGAGCCAAAAAATAGTATAGAAGGTAAGCTTCTTGCCTTGCATACAGCTGGTCTGAGTTCCATTGTGGTCCCTCCAAATGCAAGTAGGTGACTCTTGAGTCTGATTATTCTGTAAATGTATTGTGAACCTTCTCTGTATAGTTTTTCCCCACTAAAAATGATCATTTAACAGTGTTTTAACAAATGCAGTCAGAAAGCAGAATAAAAAACAAGACCTGGGCCGGGTAGGTGGCGCTGGAGGTAAGGTGTCTGCCTTGCAAGCGCTAGCCAAGGAAGGACCGCAGTTCGATCCCCCGGCGTCTCATATGGTCCCCCCAAGCCAGGGGCGATTTCTGAGCGCTTAGCCAGGAGTAACCCCTGAGCGTCAAGTGGGTGTGGCCCAAAAACAAAACAAAAAAAAACAAAAAAAACCCAAGACCTTGGGCCGGAAAGATAGCATGGAGATAAGGCGTTTGCCTCTCATGCAGAAGGTCGGTGGTTCAAATCCCAACATCCCATATGGTCCCCTGAACCTGCCAGGAGTGATTTCTGAGCATAGAACCAGGAGTAATCCTGAGCGTTGCCGGGTGTGACCCAAAAACCAACCCCCCCCCCCAAAAAAAAACAAAAAACAGAGACCTTTTGGTTTTCTTTATTTAAAAAATATTGCTGACCCGGGAGGGACCCAGATTCAATTCCTTGCAATCCCATATGATACCCCAAGCCTGCCAGCTGCAATTTCTGAGCTCAAAGCCAGGAGTATAATCCCTGAGCGCCACTGGAAGTGTTCCAAAAACAAAGAAACAAACAAACAGACAAAAAACACCAAAAAATTCAAGTTAAAAAACTTTGAAAGTAGCACTTTAACCAATCTTATTTGCAAATGCTTTGTAGATAATGTCTTACTGGAGACAACTGAAGGTAATCAATAGGTATCACTATAATCTCCTAACAGGGAGTCGCATTTAGAGAGCATTATGATCCAAAGGAGTATGATCCTTTTCATAGGAACAAAGTGGACCCCACATTTCTGAAGGTAGGGTCATTTATTTTTGTTTCGATGTTGTTTCATTGTCTTGAGCAGCAGTAATATGTGAGTGATGATTTACTGACTCTAAGAATGCATTCTTGTGTGTGTAGATATGCGTGTGTGTGTGTGTGTGTGTGTGTGTGTGTGTGTGTGTGTATGTGTGGTACTGGGGATCAAACTCAGAAACTCATCTTTGAAGCTTGTGCTCTTACCCCTGAGCCATATACCCAGCCTCATGCAATAATAACTCATAGTTAAGTATCTTAGGAAAGTGATATCAAACACAAGTTGGCTGCTTGCAAGAAAATACCTTTCTCGCTGGGACTGGAGTGATATGATAACACAGCAGGTAGGGCATTTACCTTGCATGTGGCTGACCAGGGTTCAGTTCTCAGCACATCATATGGTGTTCTCAGCCTGCCAGGAATAATTTCTAAGTGCAGAGCCAGGAGTAACCCCATGTGTGGCCCAGAACAAAACAAAAATATACCTTACCCACTGTGCTAGTGCTTTAAATTCAAACCATGTTGCTAATGTTTGATGCATATTTTCAGAAACTTTTACAAAAGTGAAACTAAAGAATGTATTTTCTAGCACAAATGTATTTTTATTTGAACAAATTTTATTAGTGTTTTATGATTGATTTAGTTTTACTATTTACAATACTATTATGATGGATTCTCTTGTACACAATTCCAACAATACATTACCAATGTATTTTGTGTTGCAAAGTATTGTGGCTGTATACTACAAATGGAACTTTGTAAGTTTTGTTACTTGAAACTGATTGAACTATTACTCTTGCCCAATTATTTTAATTTTTATCATTTAACTTTTTTTGGGGCCACACCCAGCTGTGCTCAGGGTGTGGGTACTTGTGGGTACTGAGGGACTATCTGGGGTGCTAGGGATAGAACCCAGGTCAATCATGCACAGGGCAAGTGGGTTACTTACTTTACTCTCTTTCTAGCTCTAAAATAAATAATTAAAAAACTATATAATTCCATAACACATAATTAATTTTTAATTTTTTGTTATATTTCTGAAAATAATTACATTACAATTTTTGAGGGGTTACACTTTTGGCGGTCAGAAGCTACCCTAGCTGTCCCCATGTGCTCATTCCCTTGAACTATCTTTCTGGTCCTTTATTAACAATTTTTCTGCGCCAGAGAGATAGCCCTGGCTTTAGTTGCCCAGCACTGTATGGTCTTCTAGGACCAAAACTGACTGTGACTCCCACCACACAAAAAAAGAACAATTTTTTGGGCCCGGAGAGATAGCACAGCGGCGTTTGCCTTGCAAACGGCCGATCCAGGACCAAAGGTGGTTGGTTCGAATCTCGGTGTCCCATATGGTCCCCCGTGCCTGCCAGGAGCTATTTCTGAGCAGATAGTCAGGAGTAACCCCTGAGCAATGCCGGGTGTGACCCAAAAACCAAAAAAAAAAAAAAAAAAAAAAAAAGAACAATTTTTTGTATAGTCTTCGTCTTTTATCTGTAAATATATACACATTTTTATTTCCAAGAATGGGATTATACTGTACACTGGATTTTGTTCATATAAGGGAGATCATTCTGTATCTGTCTCCTTCTTCTGACTAACATCTAAGACCCTAGGAGTACAGGGACTTTCTTTTTTTGGGAGGTGGGGTGTTTGGGCCACACACAGCAATGCTCAGAGTTCAATTCTAGCTCTGTACTTAGAAATCAATTTCTCCTGGTGGGCTCAAGGGTCTATATGGGAGGACTGGGATGAACCTGGGTGAGCTACACGCAAGGAAATTACCCTATATGTCTTTGTATTATTCTGGTCCTGTCTTTTGTATGTTAACTCATCTGTTTAAAATTTTTTTTTATTGTATTTCTTTTTGTAATCTTTTTTTTTTTTGCTTTTATTAATTATGACAACAAAGATGCAAAGAGAGAGGACAGGGTAAAGTTACAGTGGAAGCCCAATCACCCATAAGCAGAATTCTCGGTAGTCCCATCGATGATATCCCAGCCTTGATCTTTCAACCAAAGAAAATTAAGAAAAACAAAACTGAACCCATGTACAATACAATTAATTTGTCCCTCAAATCCCCAGTTGTATTACATACTATTTCTTAGCAGCACACAATATAATCCAAAGAGATTAGACTTATGTAACTCCTTAAACATTGAGGGCAAAGTACATTTATCTTGTTCCATGCACATGCTTACTAGTTTAAGTTAACCTCAAAAGTTTTAGTGGGTTGTTTTTCTTAAGGATTGGAGTCAAGGGAAAGTAGTAATAAATGGTGTTAGAGTGGCATTTGTTTGCATAGGCCCACCAAAATATAAGAGACATGGAAAGAAAAATTATGGTCTAAATACAAGGAGACCCTACCCCTGAAGTTTCCTGGCACAGGACTGACTCTAGGCTCCAGGCAAACTAGTTTGTCCAATTCAAGTCATCGTCTGTAGTGGCAATACACCTTCATTCCTCACATATTCTCTGTTGTTGGTATCATGCTTCTGTATTAAAGGTCCTGGAGTCTGCATATCCCATATTGCAGTCAGGATGGTGCAGAGCATCCTCTCGTTTCATCTCACACTTAAGGGGCACTAGAGAGAACCATGTCCTGTAGAGCAGGTCATTGTTGTTGTCAAGTCTTCTCAGTGTAATCGGAAGTCTCTTTTTAGGAGGTCGATGTCAGACCCTTGGTAGTGTCTTTCCTGGTAGAGGACTGCTTCCAGCTGTTGCTATAAAAGACCTTGGATGTTTCGTAGATAGCTTGCCTGGTTCTGGCGTGAATGGAGGATGCCCATTCCTCTGAGGCCTGTGCCAGGTCATTCTATCAATGTTCAGGGTGTAAGGTACATTGTACTGAGATTTATTAGATACGAACTTATCTGTAGGTATAGTGTTTTCCTATTTTAATGTGTCTATGCAAAGAAGGATCAATGCCATGAAGCGTTATTGGTGCATCTGGAGGCCATAGGAACAAGACCAGCAATTTCCATGACATAGTTCAATCATAGGCATCAAACTGAGGGACAGTTCCACCAACAATCCTTATTGAACAGCTTACAAAGAAAAGACAAGATGAAAGTGGATAGAAACATCATGGTAGAAGAATATAGAGAGAGTTACACCATTAAAGAAAATATACATGAAATATTCAAAAGATATATGTGTTTAATTTATGTCCTTCTAAATAGTTCTGGGATTGTTAGATCCACTGTATGTCTTTGGTCTGAGATTAAAACTGTGTATTATAGAACTTAAGAGGGGTAAATCGGGGGTAGTGATGGTTGGGAGGAGTATACGTTCGCGCGGGGGCGCTAGCCCCCGCGCGGTTTGCATCATGTAGACTAGTATGAAATTGCCAGTGACAGCATGAGTATAACTGACAAACTATCTGCCACCCCACAGATCAAACACCACCCCCCAAGCCAATCTCACGAGCTCAAGCGCAACCCTAGGCCAATCTCCGCAGCTGGCCTGGGGGTGGGGAAAACCCAGGGTGCCCCATCAGGTCCTCCCAGAAACCCACCTGGAGATCCGGAGGAAAGGGGGAGAGGGGGGTCGGGTGACCCAAGTCCAGGCCCCCCTACCCTAGGCCGGGCCAAGAGGCCCCTGGCACATACGGAGGTCTGCCAGGAGCCAGCCCGTGCCGGCTGAAAATCCTGCCCCAGGAAGGGAGGAAAGCCCTCCCAGGCCCAAAGGCTGTACACTGGATTTTGTAATCAGTTTTTTCTCAACAATAGTTTATGGTTTGCTTCTTTGTCACTAAACTTAGATATTAATTTAGACCACTGAATTATATTATATCATTAATAGTTGCTTAATTTCACTGTGTATAACCAATTATTAGGACTTTTTTCCCACTTTATTTTACTTTCAGAGGTACCATATGAACTGGCTTACTGACGAGACAGAAAGTCATGACAGATGTTACTAGTCTAAGGGTTATGCATCTCTAACTAGAGCATAAAAGTATGTCTAACCATATATGATATATTGCATACTTTTGAAAATAAGTTCTTTATTTTAAACACTTAGATTCACTTTGATCTATTGCTTATAAATAATATTATAATGAACACTTTGTGGTTATTTGTTCTCTACTTTTTCCTTTAGGGTAACTTTGTAGAAATGAAACTGCTAACTTATCTCATTCATATAAGAAAAATGTCATTTAAAATTAATTTATTAACTTGCACACATATACACTGTGCTTTACTTTTTGCTTTTATTTTTGGGCTATATCTGGCAGTACTTTTCCCCTGACTCTGTCAAGGATAATCAGTTCTGGCAATGCTTGAGGGGATCAAAACCTCATTGACTGTGTGCAAGGCAAGTGTCCTATTTACTGTACTCTCTCTCCAGCCCTAAAACCCTATCTTTTGATGCCAGAAATGTATTGCCTTTCGGGGCCGGAGAGATAGCATGGAGGTAAGGCATTTGCCTTTCATGCAGGAGGTCATCAGTTCGAATCCCGGCGCCCCATATGGTCCCCCGTGCCTGCCAGGAGCAATTTCTGAGCCTGGAGCCAGGAATAACCCCTGAGCACTGCCGGTGTGACCCAAAAACCACAAAAACAAAAACAAACAAAAAAAAGAAATGTATTGCCTTTCTAAAATGTGGAATCACTGCATATGCGTATTTCCACCTTCAGGCGGAGGGATCTGAAGGCAGATAGCTGCAAAGGATTAATAAACCAAGCTAGTCAGGATAGAGTCATGGAGTCAGTGGCCTCTCCGAGTGCACCAAGCCAAAATGACTTTTCTTTATTCTCCCAGTACAAATTACACCAGGCAGGGAGAGGGTAAAGTGATCGTGGTGTGCTTTTACTTATCAAAGGGATAGGTTTAAAGAAAAGAGGAAGATGAGGAAACACCTTTGTTTTGAGTTAAAGACTGGGTGTCATCTTACACCTTCTATATTTGTGTCACCAAATTATAGTAGTTATTATTTTTATTTATTTATTTATTTATTTATTTATTTATTTATTTATTTATTTATTTATTTATTTATTTATTTAGGGTTTTGGGCCACACCCGGCGGTGCTCAGGGGTTACTCCTGGCTGTCTGCTCAGAAATAACTCCTGGCAGGCACGGGGGACCATATGGGACACCGGGATTTGAACCAACCACCTTAGGTCCTGGATCAGCTGCTTGCAAGGCAAACACCGCTGTGCTATCTCTCCGGGCCCTATTTTGTTTTATTTTTGTTTTTTTGGGTCACACCTGGCAGTGCTCAGGGATTACTCCTGATTCTACACTTGGAAATTGCTCCTGGCAGGCTCGGGGGTGGGGGTGGGAGGTCCATATGGGATGCCGGGATTCGAACCACCATCCTTCTTCTTTTTTTTTTTTTTTTTGGTGGTTTTTGGGTCACACCTGGCAGTCCTCAGGGGTTATTCCTGGCTCCAGGCTCAGAAATTGCTCCTGGCAGGCATGGGGGACCATATGGGATGCCGGGATTCGAACCAGTGACCTCCTGCATGTAAGGCAAACTCCTTACCTCCATGCTATCTCTCTGGCCGCTAGTTATTATATTTTTGTAGTGCTTCACATAGTTTAAAACTGCAATTTTACTTTAGAATATCTTTGATTAGGGTTTGGAGAGATACTGCAGAAGGTAGGATGCTTTTCTCACATGTGGACAACCTAGGTTTGATCCCTAGCACCTTAGATAGTCCCAAGCCTTCTAGAAGTGATCCCTGAGTGCAGAGCTAGGAGTAAGTCTAGAGTACAGCTGGATGTTACCTAAGAAACAAAACAAACTAAAGAAAGTCTGATCAAGCAGTAATTATTATTCATTAAATCTTGCTTCTTGAACATACATCTCTTTAATATTCTGGGTGATGTAATAACATTTTGCTACATATTGTATTTAATGTTATTGCTTGAATTACAAGCTAACTGATTGATGTATGGTTAAGGATCTCTTTTTTACTTGGAAAAATAACTTTAAAATATGTGGCAAAATTTATTTCCCTCAAACAAAACCACACAATGCAATTTATCTAGGTTAGCCTCTCAAATAGAGGGAGAAACAAGGGAGGGCACCAGGACCAAACAGATGTATGATCACTGTTAGTAAGCTAGACAAAGAGGGGACCACCTACTCTAGCAGCTTGGGGGATGATGGTGGGGGATATAGGTTGCAGAAAGGGCACGGGGAAGGGGGAGGACAAATTTGGTGGTGGGTATTCTCCTGATTCAATGTTAATATGTACCTAAAATACTAATGTGAAAGATATGTAAGCCATTATGATCAAAATAAAAATTTAAAAAAATGTGTCAATTTAAGTCTTAGATATCATCAGGAAAATGTGATTCTTTTCCCCTAATAATCTTTATAGCCAGTGATAAGTTAGGAACTTTCAAGCAAAAAATTAAATTTTGAAAAGTCATATTTGCCATAATGAGTATGACAATATCCTAGTACTCCTAGATTTCACTGATGAGTTAAGTGATGATATTATGGGTTGTGATTATTTATAGTGAAATGTATTGATCTTTAGAAGATGTCAGATAACTCACCTTCATTTTATTTTATTTGGGGGGGGGGCATACCTGGCAGTGCTTAGGTATAATTTGGTGGCTCTGTGCTCAAAAATTGCTCCTGGCAGGCTCAGGGGACCATATGGGATGCTAGGGACTGAACCTAGGCCAGCCACGTGCAAGACAAACGCCCTATGCACTGTGCTATTGCTTTGGCCCCTCACTTTCATCTTATACCAAAAAAACAAGAATATTCACTGTGAGCTACAGAGACCATCAGTATATGAGTTAACCATGTTTCTGACTGGAGGACTTTGCCAAGAGAGTCTCTCATCCTATGTAAGATGTCAAATATTTATAATGGTTAGGTTAGATTGCCATTAGTGGGTGAGACTGTAGTTTTAATTTTCCTGGTTTATGAACCACACATTGGTGCCTAGGAAAGATGGAAAAAGGCCCACAACCTAGTCCTTCGAGAAGTGCTTCTCTTGTAGGTTACCATGCCACCATTACACGATCCTTTGAAAAAGGCACAGTTTGACAGAGATGATGGAAAAAGAACTCTCCTTCAGTGTGAGACAGGTACTACATTTTTAAGTGGGGATTTCCTAATCCAAGAGCAATGGAAGTTGCACTCAAGATCTTAATTTAGGTTATTAATTTTCTTGCAGGAAAAAGATATTCAATGAAAGAATTTAAAGAGATTGAGGAGGCCATGCTACTTTCCAAGTTCCCAAAACTTTCCATGCCAAGGCATTCACTGACTCCTAAAGACTGGTTTAAAGTATCTGAATGCTACATAGAGAGTGAGCTTTGTCAGAAGAGCAGGTAAACAAGTACTGGAGTTAAAAATTAGGGACTCTTGGGGCCGGAGAGATAGCATGGAGGTAGGGCATTTGCCTTCCATGCAGAAGGATGGTGGTTTGAATCCCAGCATCCCATATGGTCTCCTGTGCCTGCCAGGGGCAATTTCTGAACAGAACCAGGAGTAACCTCTGAGCCTGCCAGGTGTGACCCAAAAACAAACAAACAAACAAAAAATTAGGGAGTCAGAGGCCAGAGTGGTGGCGCAGAGTGGAAAGGCATCTACCTTGCCAGCGCTAATCTAGGATAATCCCCCGGCATCTCATATGGTCCCCCAAGCCAGGAGCGATTTCTGAGTCATAAACAGGAGTATGGGGCCGGGCGGTGGCGCTGGAGGTAAGGTGCCTGCCTTGCCTGCGCTAGCCTAGGACGGACCGTGGTTCGATCCCCCGGCGTCCCATATGGTCCCCTAAGAAGCCAGGAGCAACTTCTGAGCGCATAGCCAGGAGTAACCCCTGAGCGTCACAGGGTGTGGCCCAAAAACCAAAAAAATAAAAAAATAAAAAAATAAACAGGAGTAACCCCTGAGCGTTAACGGGTGTACCCTCCCCCAAAATTAGGGAGTCTAGGGCCAACTTGGATTTGATTCCCTGCACCCCATATGGTCCCCTGAGTGAAGAGCCAGGAGTAACCTCTGAGGTGTGCTCCCCCTCAAAAAACTTAGGGAGTCTTAGAATATGAAAACTTTTTTGACAGTGTAACTATTTGTCAATAATGGGGCCAGAGCAATATTATAGCAGCTAAGTCACTTGCCATGCACATGACTGACCTGGGTTCAATCCCTGGTATCCCATATATTATCTCAGCACTACCACTCTCCTGAGGAGTAGCTAAAAATAAAATAAAAATTTATCATACTTATGATTTACATCTTTGTTTTCAATGAAAAAAAAATCTACTGCAATTCTTGTCTTTTTTTTTTTTTTTTTTTTTTTTTTTGGTTTTTGGGTCCACCCGGCAGTGCTCAGGGGTTATTCCTGGCTCCATGCTCAGAAATTGCTCCTGGCAGGCACAGGGGATCATATGGGACGCCGGGATTTGAACCGATGACCTTCTGCATGAAAGGCAAATGCCTTACCTCCATGCTATCTCTCCGGCCCAATTCTTGTCTTTTGTTTGTTTTTGTGTCACACTGGCAGCACTCGTGTTATTCCTGGCTCTGCGCTCAGAAATCTCTCCTGGCAGGCACTGGAATGCCGGGATTCAAACCACCGTCTGTCCTGGATTGGCTACATGCAAGGCAAATGCCTTACTGTTGTGCTATCTCTCTGGACCCAATTTTTTTGGGGGGGTCACACCAGTGGTGCTCAGGGGCTACTCCTGGCTTTTCGCTCACACATTGCTCTTGGCAGGCACAGAGGACCATATGGGATGCCAGGGTTTGAACTACCATGCAACTGTGTCGGCTGCATGCAAGGCAAACACCCTGTTGCTGTGCTCTCTCTCTCTGGCCACTCCTGTAACTTTTTATTGGGCACTTTTCCTTAGTAATTTCATGATTTCTTTTGTTTTTGTACCATGCCTGGCAGTGATCAGAGGCTGCTTCTGGCTTTATGCTCAGGGATTGTTCCTAGTAGTGTTGTGGAATCTTGAGGCGCTGGAGATAGAACCTGGGCCTCCTGAATGCACAGTATTCACTTACTCATCCAGGGGTCTCAAACTCAATTTACCTGCGGGCCGCAGGAGGCAAAGTCGGGGTGATCCTTGAGTGCAAAGTCAGTAGTAAGCCTTGAACATTGGGGGGTGTGACCCAAACAACTAAAACAAAACAAAACAAAACAAAAAAGATTCCTCTAGGGCAGGGCCACAAAATGTTGTACCGAGGGCCGTTTGCTGCCCACTGCAAGTTTGAGACCCCTTAGGCTAAGCTCTTTCTCCAAACCCTTACTTTCAAGATTTTCTTGAACTTGAACTTGAACTTGAACTGTGCTCTGTCTAGGTTGTTACTTTGTTGGTTTTTCCTTTTTTCTTTCTTTCTGTTTAACCACTAGGACTCTCCAAGATTCTTTTATTTGTGGTTGGGTATTCTCTCAATTTTGAGGAAAACATAAGCTATGTTCGTTTTCCCCCTATTTGAAATTTTATTTAAACACTGATGTACAACATTTACAGTATTTGTACTGTATAATAAAGTATTCATAGTACAGTCATTTCATATGCTCAATATTCCAACACCAGCCCTATCACCATTTGTGATCTTCCTCTGCCAGTGTCCCAAATTACCCACATACCCTCTCAGCCATGCAAAAAACAATTTACCTTAGCATGGACATAATAATTTACTTTGTATTTACAACATATGTCTCACAGTGGTGTTAACTGAAGTTATGGTCCAAGGATTTGATCATAGTTGAACCTTTTGTGCTACTGTTTTCACCAGTTGCAGTTAGTGGGCTTCTACAAAACTTGCCCATCTGATTTTCTGTGTTCCTACTGTACTATTAGACTGTGATCTTTGGAGATGTTGCTCTGCCCTCCCACAGCTACACCACTAGGATGATTAAGCACCATAGTGCCTCGACCTTACCAGGTTCTATGGTGTAGGTGTACCTATCTGAGACCCTGGATTTAGGTGTAGCTACCTGAGACCCACCCATTTCTGGGAGGGGTCTTGGGAACCAGATATTATGTGTGACCTTACCTGCAAGACCCCGCCCATTCCTGGGAGGGGTCTTGGAAAAGATAGATAAGCCTTGGACCGAGGGGATTCGCGGCCCTCTGCCCTGCTGGGCTCTCTGGCTTTTGGGTCTTTGCCTCTTTTGGTCTTTGACCAGGATGGAGGCCAAAGGAAGATGGCTGAAAGGAATTAAGATGCAGGGCTAGCCTAGAATGGCTGAATGTTTAATTGGTTATGATATTGGCCACACATGTGGTGAATAGGGCATGAATAAAGTTGATGCTTCCTGATGCCTGTCTCTGGATGAGTCTGATTCCGCCTTTCACCTGGGCCTGGGACCCGCTGGCTGGATGGGGGTTGTGGAGCCACGTGGCCTGGGATGGCATCCACTTCCATCCAGCCCCATCGTTAATTATTTGATTCAACACTATGGGGTGGCAGTTTCTCTTTGAAATCAGTCAGTGGGGCACGGTAGGGACAGGCAGAACTGTTTAAATTTGAGTGGGAGCGGAGTGAGGGTTGGAGCACTGGGCCCTTTACCCATGCAGGGACTGGGCCTGCCCCATCAGGGGAGGTTCCAGTGATCTGGACCCAGAGACTGACCTAACTGAATTGGCTGAGTGCACCCTACTGCTGTGCTGTGATGTCTCTCCAGCACCGTAACTTAAAAAATGTTTTTTAGTTCAGAATTTTTTTTTATGAGACTAGAGCAATAGTATAGCATATAGGGTATTTGCTTTGCATGCAGCCAACCTGGGTTTGATCCTGGCATCCTTTGATCCCTGAGCATGCCAGGAGTAATTTTTTGTTTTGTTTTCTTTGGGCCACACCCGGTGAGGCTCAGGGTTACTCCTGGTATGCTCTCAAAAATTGCTCCATATAGGACCATATAGGATGCCAGGGATCAAACAAGGTTCATCCTGGGTTAGCTGCGTACAAGCAAATGCCCTACCACTGTGCTATTGCTCCAACCAGGAGTAATTTCTGAGCAAAGAGCAGGAATAACCCCTGAGCACCACTGGGTATGGCCCTAACCTCCCCATCTCCCCAAATTTTTCCTTTGCAACATCTGGAGAACTGTTTGGATTCTTCCAGGGGAAAAACAGTCTCTAGTTATGTTCTAAATGACATATCACTTTAACTTCTTTTTATACCTCAGGGACTAGGGAATGATTTAAATTTTTAGTATTTATTTCTCAGTAAATTAACCTGCATTATGGTGTCAGCAACTCTTTTTTTTTGTTTGTTTGTTTTTTGTTTGTTTGTTTTTGGGCCACACCTGGTAATAATGCTCAGGGTTTACTCCTGGCCATGCGCTCAGAAGTCACTCCTGGCTTGGGGGACCATATGGGACACCGGGGGATCGAACCACAGTTCATCGTAGGCTAGCACTGGCAAGGCAGACACCTTACCTCTAGCACCACCACGCCGGCCCTTGTGTCAGCAACTTTAGGCACCCCAGAAAGTAAATTAGTTTTCAATAATACTAGGGGTAGGGGCAGTTCATCTGAATATATAGTCATTGTGTAGCAATGATTTTTATATAAACGAAAGTTGGTATTGTTTTCAAACCATCCTCACATATGTTTTCTTGATAAAGGTTACGAGTCAAAAAGAATATCAATGAGGGTAGTATTTGGAGACACTGCACAACAGCTCTTTATCCTCTGGAATCTCATGAAGAGAAAACGAAATTTATGAACAGGTAAATACATTCTTCTAGAACCTTGCTCTTGCTTCATTTATGATGCTGAATATGGTCTCCCCTGCTTGTCTTGGAACATGTTGGGGTTATAATCAAGGCTCTTACTCAAGACTCTGCTTTGGACAGGCATTAGGCAGATCCCCAAGGGGTTGGGTGGGGGTAGGGACAATGTTCTCTAGCTTTTAAAATATTTTTTGTTGTTGTTGGGGCCAAATTAAGTGATGCTTGGAATGAAGTGGTGGAACTACTCCTAGTTCCACCTCCATGCTCAGGGCCTAGGAGAACATGTGGTTCTAGGGATTGAACCCAGCTCAACCCACTGAGCTATCTCTTTGGCCCTTATCTTTTAAAATTTTTATTTTAATTTTTAATAATTACTTTATTTATGCACCATAATTTACAAAAAAAATTTTTTTTTGGTTTTTGGGTCACACCCAGTGGCAGCGCTTAGGGGTTAATTCTGGCTCTGTACTCAGAAATCGCCCCTGGCAGGCTCTAGGGACCATATGGGATGCCAGGATTCTAACCACCATCTGTTGTGGATCAGCTGCATGCAAGGCTAATGCTCTACTGCTGTGATATCTCTCCGGCCTCAATTTACAAATTTTTTTCATTAATTCAGTTGTTTCTGGCATTCGATGTTCCAATATCAGTCCTACCACCAATGTTACATCCCCTCCACAAATGTTCCAAGTTTTCCATTCACTTATAAGCCTCAACAAGTACAAAATAGGGGTCGGAGAGATATCATGGAGGTAAGGCATTTACCTTTCATGCAGAAGGTCATCAGTTCGAATCCCGGCGTCCCATATGGTCCCCCGTGCCTGCCAGGAGCAATTTCTGAGCACGGAGCCAGGAAAAAACCCCTGAGTATTGGCAGGTATGACCCAAAAACCACACACACACACAAAAAAAAAGAAGTACAAAATAATTTCTTTTATATTGCTTGTTATAACTAATTGGTAATAGAATTATCAGAAAAAAAACTTCATTAAGAGAAAATTTGTGGAAATTATTACATCTCAAAATGGAGTAAGTTATTCTCTTAGGGTTTACTAAACTGCCAACTGAGAATTCTGTGGTGGTGTTTTTGTTGAGTTTAGGCAGCTTCTATACTACCTTTTCATCTAACATAGTGTGTCCCTTGTTAAGGAATTTGGAGTTGTTGCATGGTCACATATATGGCTACATAAGTGGCCACATGCTCTAAGAACTTTAGGATTTAAAGAATTGGACCGATGAGTTTACATGGTGGTGGATATAGGATGTGAGTTTAGCTGCTACGCTTTTGTAAGTATGGTGGGGCATTTCTGGAGGGTAGTTGCATACCCCCACTGAGAAAACAAGAGAATTTTCATTAAAACCTGTGTACTTGGAGTTTTTGTTGGTTTGGTGTTTCTGCAGAGATTAGTTGTAAAGCAATGAAGTTGGGCGCTTGGTGTGCTGGTAAATGTGGGGTATGGAAATGACTGCCAGGGCTTTGCATAATGGGGACTTGGCCCATCTTCCTGCTGAGGACGCCCTAGAGTTTCAGCCAATACACTGGCATGCCCATGAATTTTAGTGATTTGGCTTGCGTCTCTTCTGAAAATAGAATGAGTCTATGAAAGCTGGCAGATGAATTTACATGACAGTAGCTGCAGGATATGAGGTGGCTTCTCTGTTTTTTTATTAGTTTTAATTTTTTTGGTTTTTGGGCCACACCCGGTAGAACTCAGGGATTACTTCTGGCACTGTGCTCAGGGATCACTCTCACTGGGGCTGGGGATCATGAGTATGGGATGGAGCCAGGATTGGCTGTGTCATAGAAAGCACCCTACATGCTATATTATCTCTTCAGCCTCCCTTTATGACTTTATGATTTTAAAGAAAAAATGCCAACAGATTCAGAAATTATAAACAGATTAAAACTGGTTAGTAACTCATACAGGAATTAAATGTTACAGGGCTGGACAAGTTTGGTGGTAATAGTTATTCTAGTATTGTTCTAATATCCTGAATGAGACAGTGTTCAAAAATTGAGAAGTGTTGGGGCCAGAGAGATAGCATGGAGGTAACGTGTTTGCTTTTCATGCAGAAGGACATCGGTTCAAATCCCAGTATCCCATATGGTCCCCCGAGCCTGCCAGGAGTGATTTCTGAGTGTGAAGCCAGGAGGAACCCCTGAGCGCTGCCAGGTGTGACCCAAAAACCCCCCAAAAAAGAAATTGAGAAGTGGGTTGGGACTGGAATAACCGTACAGTGGGTAGGATGCTTGCCTTGTACATGGGCAACCTGTGTTTGATCCTTGTGATCCCCTGAGCATTGCCAGGAGTGATTTCTGAGCACACAGCCAGGAGTAAGCACTTAGCACCTTTGGGTAAGGCTCAAAAACAAACAAGAAACAAAACTGAGAAGTGTTACATATTACCATGCCTTAAGGTGAAAATCAACTCAATGATCTAGTTATGAAATTTAAGGGAATAGTTGAGTAACTTATTATATATTTAAAAGTTTTACTCTCCTTCATATATTGTTGAATGGAGAGAATATAAAGTGGCTTAGTAACTTTAGAAAAACAGTTGGATGCTTTCTTAAAATTTTAACATTAAATTACCACATGATATAGTACTTTCACTCTTGTATTTCTACCTAAGAGGAAAGGGTATTCAAGGGGCTGAATGGGCTTATGTACAGTGAGTAGGGCACTTGTCTTGCATGCAGTTGACCTAGGTTTGATTCCCATGCTCCATATGGTCCCTTGAGTTTCACCAGAAGTGATGCCTGAGCACAGAGCCAAGAGTAAGTCCTGAGGACATATTGGTATCACACCCAAACAAAGCCAAAAAAATATGAAAGGGGTATATGGTATATGTGTCCACACAAAGACTTGTACATGAGTTAACTTATGGCAGCATTACTCAAAATAACCAAAAAGTTGAACAACTGTTCATAAGCTGAAGAACAGATAAACTAAATATGTATTCATACAATGGAATGTTATTAACAATTAAAGGAATTACTGATTAATCCTATAACATGGATGAACTTCAGAACAAATATAATTAGTAAAAGAAGGCAATCACTCAGCTGGAGCAATAGTACAATGATCAGGTGCTTTTGGGGGGTGGGGTTTGGGCCACACTCAGCAGCACTCAGGGGTTACTTCTGGCAGGCTCAGGGGATCAATGGGATGCCAGGGATTGAATCCAGGTTGGCCATGGACAAGGCAAACCCCTACCCACTGTGCTATTGCTCTTGCCCCTAAGGCATTTGACTTGCATGTGGCCAGCCCATGTTTGGTCCCTGGCATCTCATATGGTCCCTTGAGACTGCCAGGAGTTATTCCTGAGTGTAGAGCCAGGAATAAACCCCTGAACACTGCTATATTTTACCCCAAAAGCCAATCAAACAAAAATGCAGCAGAGATTTCAGTAATGGGGGGATGGTTGTTGAGAGGAGGAACACTGGACTGGAGGTGATATACAGATGCAATGAGGGTCATAGACACTTTGATGATGGGATGGGCAGGAACTTTGTATATTAGTACCAGAAATGTAAATTATTATAACTCTGTAACCCAAGTTATAATAATATGAGTGAAAACAGTTTTTAAAAAGCAGAGAATTCATATGGAATATTACGAGGACAAGAAAGGTATTGTTTAGATTTCTTAAAATTCCATGAGCAGTGGGGGGTGCTTCGAGGCTTGGCAGGCCTCCAGCCGTTCCCCTATTTCCCCCTGGACTCTAGGCCTGGCCTGAGTGCCACCTCGGGTGGCCTGCCGTGGGTTCCAGGGGGACTCTATTAGGGGTCTCTAGGCTTTCCCTCCTCCCTACTCAGGGAGGAGGAGCTCAGGGAGGGGCCGGGCAGATAGCTGGTTTCTGGTGTTTTGATCCTGGAGGCCTGCTCTACCCAGGTATGGGGTTAGGGGACACCCTATGCCGGAGTTATTCTCCCTAGCTTGGGGGGTGCTACGAGGCTTGACAGGCCTCCAGCCGTTCCCCTATCACCCCTTCTACTCCAGTTTTTCCCTGGTTGCTGGCCCAGGTGGACTCTGTCGTGGTCCTCAGGCTTTCCCCCTTTCACTAAAGGGTGGACACATGGGGTGGATGGTGGGCCGATGCAGCACTGGTGTATGTCGGGACATTATGTCGTGACAACCACTGGTATTCTTTTTTTCTCTCATTGGTCTCCATTTCAAAAACCATGCAGAGGTACCATATTTATTTGAAATAAAAATGGGAGAATAGACTCTCAGTTTGGGAAGAGACCAGTTCAGGTGGGAGTACCATATACTTTCTTTTTTTGTGGTTTTTGGGTCACACCTGGCAGTGCTCAGGGGTTATTCCTGGCTCCACGCTCAGAAATTGCTCCTGGCAGGCACGGGGGACAATATGGAACGCCAGGATTTGAACCGATGACCTCCTGCATGAAAGGCAAATGCCTTACCTCCATGCTATCTCTCCAGCCCCATATTTTCAAAATAAAAATGAGAGGATGGACTCTCAGGCTGGGAAGAGGCCAGTACTCTTTACCTACTTGTTTACTCCCAGCAGCTTCTTGGCCTCTTCCTTTTCTCATTGTGTAACTGTGGTTTTTGATTAATTCCCATAAACGGTGACAATTGAGTCCACTGTCTTATGTTAGATTATTTATTTTCCCCAATTTTTATCTTTTCTCCTCTTTGGGAACTGTTCAATAAGGTATTTTGGTGAAAGAGTCCCTCTCTATCTTTCCTTCCCTTTGTTATTTGTTAAATAAGGAAGTTTGTAGAAGTGTCCTTCCATTTAACATTTATATAAGAACCAAGTCAATTGGATTGTTGGACTTGTTCTAGCATCCCCATAGGCTCCAATCTCGCCATGTGATACTGTTCTTCCTTTGCATAGGCACATTAAAATGGGAAATTATATACAAACACATTCTTCCCTTATAGAGATGGGAACACACAAATTTTCTTAAATGGTGACTATTGTGTCCACTGTCTTAAGTTAGATTGTTTATTTTCCCCACTTTTTATCTTTTTTTCTCTTTGTGAACTGTTCAATAAGGAATTTTGGTGAAAGAGTCCCTCAGTTTAATGCTTATGTTTGAACTAGGTCATGGGGATTGTTGAACTTGTTCTGGCGGCCCCCTTATGTGCTGATAATGCTAGTTGGCATTATTCCTTGTTTGCATGGGCACATTAAAATGGAAAATACTATACATACAAATAAGTTCTTATCTAATAGAGATAGGAACACACAAATCTTGTGGTGCAATGGAACCTTACACTCTGAATATTGACATGATGACCTGGCACATGCCTCAGAGGTTTGGGCATTTTCCAGGCACCCCTACGAAGCCATCTACGAAACATCCAAAGTTATCTATAACATCACCTGGAAGCAATCCTCTACCAGGGAAGACCTACTGCTGCTCTGACATCGATTTACTCAAAAGAGTCTTCCCTTAACACTGAGAAGATTTAAACAATAACAATGACCTGCGTACTGTACAGGACTTTTTGCATTGCCCTTCAATTGTGAGTTGAAATTAGACGCCGCTCCGCACCATCCTGACTTCAATGTAGGATATACAGATTCCAGGATCTTCAGTACAGAAACATGATACCAACAACAGAGACTGTGAAAAATATAACTGTATGGGCACTACAGACAATGACGGGGATTGGACAAACTAGTTTGCCTGGAGCCTAGAAATGGTCTTATGTCAGGAAACTTAAGGGGTAGGGTCTCCGTGTACTTAGGCCAAAGTTTTTCCTTTCCACGACCCCCATACTTTGGTGGGCCCATGCAAACGATAATTGTCACTCTAACATTGTTTTTACAGAGCTCCTTTAACTCTAAACCTTTAAGAAACCACTAGTAAAAATATCTGGAACTGCATATATGCTTTTAGTTACACTAGCATTCTGGGGGATAAAGGAGGGAGATAAGGGATATATGCTTGGGAACAGGGATGAAGGGAGGAAACACTGGTGGTGGAAAGGCCCTCATTTATTGTCACTGTGTACCTTAAATATCACTGTGTAAGATTTGTGAAAAAAATTAAAAATGCCTCTAATAATGTAAGCCATTACAATCAAAAAAAAAATTCCATGAGCAGGGGCTGGAGCGGTGGCGCAAGCAGTAGGGTGTTTGTTTGCCTTGCATGCGGCTGACTTAGGACAGACCACGGTTCGATCCCCTAGCATCTCATATGGTTCTCCAAGCAAGGAACGATTTCTGAGCACATAGCCAGGAGTAACCCCTGAGTGTCACTGGGTGTGCCCCCCCCCCAAAAAAAAAATTCCACGAGCAGAACTCATCAAATTTAAATAAAATTTAAACCCTTTTCTGGTTTTTTTTTTTTTTTTTTTTTTACAGAAGCAAAGGTTTTCCCTTTCTGAAAAAAATGCCTCTTCACTCTCAGGAGGGAAAAAACTCAAGCCTCAAACAAATCATGTATGAAGAGCACTTTCCTTCCTTGACCCTCGATCAGCAGGATGCAATGAGAGCTGGGGCTGGGACACCCTACAGACAGATCAACAATGACTTATCAGTCCAAGCAAGTCGAGACTTTGTAGCCCTCTCAGAGGCAGAAGGGCACAGAAGAAACCAAGAGACAGGTGTCCCTTGGGAGGCCTGGAAGAATCGATCTAGGAGGACTGCATGGAAGAGGAAGCCTCAGGTGGGGGAACTATGAGCTCCTAGGCCCATCTCCCGAGTCCGTTCTTTCATCATCTCCACACCTTGCTGCCACTCACCGTGAAACACATCTGAGCTGGACTTTTTTTTTTTTTTTTTGGTTTTTGGGCTATACCCGGCGGTGCTCAGGGGTTACTCCTGGCTGTCTGCTCAGAAATAGCTCCTGGCAGGCACGGGGGACCCTATGGGACACCGGGATTCGAACCAACCACCTTTGGTCCTGGATCGGCTGCCTGCAAGGCAAACGCCGCTGTGCTATCTCTCCGGGCCCCTGAGCTGGAGTCTTAAGTTTTGTTCCCTTTTTTTTATTTTGGTGTTTGGGCTACACCTGGTGGTACTCGGGTTACTTTTGGCTCTGTGCTCAGAAATTACTCCTGGCAGGCTCAGGGGACAATATGGGATGCCAGGGATTGAACCTGAGTCTGCCACGTGCAAGGCAAACGCCTTTCCCACTGTGTTATCGTTCTGTCCTGCGTTTTGTTTCTTTTAATTCAGTCAAGATCAGCAGAGCATTTTCAAAGGGACCATATCCTAGTTAAAGCAGTAAAATTTAAGAACTAAACTAGAAGTCCCCAGATTAAAGTGGAAAATGTGTAGAACCCAGAGGACAGAGTCCTCATTCTTAGGCAACTGCATGAACTTGGCTGTTTGACAGGCAGACTTGCCCTTCCCGCATGCAGCCCTGGAGACACTTTCTTCTCCTGGCCAGCCTCTCCACACTGGTCACACTTGGTCGGTCAGGCCCAAGTTAGAACTCTGTTTGACAGGCAGGAGAAGGTGGTAAGTAAAAGGAAGCTCTGATCTGAGGTGTTAACTGCTTTTATGAGGGAAACGAAGAGCAAACAAATGTACTTATTACAAAGGCTTATTAATAAGTGTAGTGAAGAAAATACAACAGGGGCTGTAGAGTGGGGGCACAACCACCTCAAGGCTAAAATGGACAGCAAGGGGAAATATTAAGTTGCATTATAATCATGCTTTACAGACCTTCCTTACATGTTATAACAGTTACATGTGTCTTGGATTTAATCAGCCCTAAGCAGGATCCAAAGGCACTTCTTGCTTCTCTTTATGCCAAAATATTATTATTTTTGGAATTTCCTCCAATTTTCCCTACTTCACTAACTAGAACCATACCTTAGAACTCTCTTTCCAGACCTCTCCATGGCCCTCCCTCTGCACAAATACCTCTTCAGAGAAGCTTTCTCTGCCTCTACTACTTAAAACCCTCCTGAGGCTCCTAGGGAGGGAGGCAGAACAGCTTCTCCTGTCCTTGTGAGGCGAGGGCTAAAGCTGGAAGCTAAGCTCACTAGATGGACCCTCAAGGAGGAGAGCTTTCTTCTCTGCCTTTTCATTTTCTCAGAAATGAGGCCAGACACTGACAAACAGTGGAAAAGGAAGACAAATTTGGGGATTAGATAGAGATTGGGAAAAAGGAATCTTATATTTCTCATTGTAGACTGAATGTAAGTCCCTGCTCTAAACAGAGTGAACTCAGAATCCTGAGCGGAACCCCTCAAACCTTGTGATCCATAGTGATCTGCCTCCCCTACCCCCCCTCAGGATTGGTTGTGTCCCTGCTACATGTTGCTTGAATCCAGATGGTCAGGAGAGGGGCTGCAGGTGATTTGGGAAGGATCCTGCTAGCAAGGGGAGTCATCCAGCCCTGGCAGAAGTGGGCATCGAGGATGGGCCGGCAAAGCTGTGTCTATTCTTAAAAACTCTCATAGCAAGGGGATGGGCCGCAGAACCACATCTGTCCTATAGACTCTTGAAATAAGTTGAACTTTTTTCTTGCCTCCCCCAGGAGCACATACATACCTGACACTTGACTGAGCTGCATCAGAGGTGCCGACTTCCAGCAGAAACTACACAGGGCGAGGGCGGGAAACTTCCCAAGAATTATTCTGTGTCCCAAAAAATAATCCATAATAAACTTCACTTAATTTAAAGTAAGTCTGTGTGATAATTAAGAAATAACAGTGTCATGCACTGACAGTTACTGCAAATGTAGTTCCCCCGGAAATTAAGAAGTACTACCTGAAACACTCAATAAAAACCAGACTGACCAATGCCTGCTCAATTCTCCAAGTATGGCGTGCTCCTTCTGTCAGACACCCCTGGGCATTCTCATGCTTTCCCATAGATCTTCGGAAAATATAAAAATTCATTTTGAGGCTGGTTACCCACTTGCTGCCTCTTGTCGTCTGGAATTTGAATTTTGGACATAGGAAGACAACAGGTCCCAGAGCCTGGGAGCACAGAATTTATGTTTTCCTGAGGCACAGGGGACACCAGAGAACCTTTTTTTTTTTTTTTTTTTTTTTTTTGGTTTTTGGGCCACACTCCGCGGTGCTCAGGGGTTACTCCTGGCTGTCTGCTCAGAAATAGCTCCTGGCAGGCTCAGGGGACCATATGGGACACCGGGATTCGAACCAACCACCTTTGGTCCTGGATCGGCTGCTTGCAAGGCAAACGCCACTGTGCTATCTCTCCGGGCCCCAGAGAACCTTTTTAAAGGGTTTTGGGGGAAGTCACAGGTCTTCATTCTCTATCCACAATTAATCTCAGGATTCCACCAGACAGTGATCTCACTTCCACAGAAAGACAGCAGCAGTGTTGATTGCACTGGAGTCACATAAGACCAACTTATGAACTTGATGCCCACACACAGAATAAAATTGAACTGGGTCAAATATTTAGCATTTCACATTTGCTACCTTGTGGAAGGTGGCCAGGCAGGTCACCTGCAAATATGCCACCATTTTGGCATAAGGATTCTTTTGAATTAAAGAAATTTGAAAAGAGCAGATGAAAAAAGAAAAATTGAAACTTTGTTTTTATTTGGGGGGCCACACCTGGCAGTAGTCAGGTACCTCATGGCAGGACTCGAGGACCATATGGGGTGCTGGGGATGGAACCTGGATTGGCCACATGCAAGACAAATACCCTGCTGCTATTGCTCTCCTATTTCCTCTTTTCTTCATGGAAGCAGGGTTTTATATGTTTTTTTTGGGGGGGGGCATACCTGTTGATGCTCAGGGGTTACTCCTAATTACACTCAAGAATTATTTCTGGTAGACTCTGGGACCAGTACATGGGATGCCAGGAACTGAACCCAGATTAACCCCAAGCAAGGCAAAAGTCCCATTCATTCCGGGAGCTAAGATTGGAGTGAGCCTCTTACCTGGAGAGGAAAGTCCAATGTCTTGGGGCTGGGAGAACTTTTCACAGACAAGATTGGGAAAACATTCTCTGGGGCCCACAGATGTAACCTCTCTGAAGTTTCTCTTCTCTGGTCATGTTTTTTTGTTTTGTTTTTTTTTTTACTTTTTTTTTTAAACTTGATTGATTGATTGGTTGTTGGGCCACACCCATCAGTGCTCAGGGGTTACTCTTGGCTCAGCACTGAGAAATCGCCCCTGGCAGGCTGGGGGACCACATGGGATGCCTTAATCGAACCAGGTTCCTCCAGGGTCGGCTGCATGCAAGACAAATGCCCTACAGCTGTGCTATCTCTCTGGCCTTTCTGGTCATATTTAGTACTTGGGCTCTACCTACCACGTTCCAGGGCCCAATTTTGCTGCAAAGAGGTCCATAGAAAGGAACCAACAGAACTTGTGCGCCACTTATTATAAACTGATCTACCTCTCTGCTTTATCTTGGCTGAGATGAGCCAGAGCTACCTAGAGTCTGAAAGTCCAGCCTGCCTTTCACCCAGCTCCAGCTGTTCTCAACAGCTGTTTACCCACGTAAGAACTCAGAGCTGAATTGCCTGCACCTTCAAACCAAGCGGATTTCTAAGAAAAGAAAAACAGGGGTGTTCCCACCAAAGGAACCAACACGAACAATAAAAAATTCCTCCTTTTTGGAGCCCTCAAAGATACAGACAAACGTCTCAGTTCTCTTGGGCATAAACCTACCTGACCTCGGTTGAAACAACGACACAATCCAATACAGAACCGGATTTGGCTGCGGCGGTTGACCTCGGGACCTACGGGTGCAGGAGGCCACGAGGAGATCTGGGGGAACTCGCTCTCGCCTACCTGCCTAAGGGGACCCCAGCTTTCGCCAGCCCTCGGGACTGGGACTTTACCTGTCTCAGGGTGAAGCACAATTAGGTGGTTCTGCAAATAGCTGGGGGATTCAACTGGCCTTCAGAACCTTCTGGAACCATCTCGGGGAACCCACCCCTTTCTCACCCAGCCCTGATTTTTCTCTGCATCCCGCCCCCTCCCCCCCCCCCCCCCCGGAGTCCTTAGCGATGTCCATCACCAAGTCGCCCTGTTTCCTGGATCATTTCAAGGTCGAAAAGTTAAAAGACTGGCCTGAGCCTGACACAGTTGCTTTGATGGAGGTAAAACTAGAATCTGCTCATGGGGGTGGGATGGGGTGGGTGAGTTCTTGGGGGTTAGGGGGTATCTGAGATTCTTGCCATCATGATCGAGTTAGTATAAACAGTGGTGTCTCCCCCAGATCTGAAACAGCACCTGGCATTGACTGGAACTCAGAATAATTCCTGGAATAATAATAATAATATTAATATTGCTGGGATCGATTATGGGAAGAAGCGACCCCCAGGTCTGGATGGCTTCCCTTGTTCATTCTGGAGCAGGAAGAGCAATGTTACTTAGCAAGATTTTTGTTGTTGGGTTTTTGGGTCACATCCGGTGGCACTCAGGGGTTGTTCCTGACTCTGTGCTCAGAAACTGTTCCTGGCAGGTTTGGACAATAAGGGATACCGGTAATAGAACACGGATGAATCCCTGATAGGTCCTGGATCTGCTGTGTATAAGCCCTACTCGCTGTGCTATCTATTGCTCTGGCCCCTAGCAAAAATGTGTGTGTGTGTGTGTGTGTGTGTGTGTGTGTGTGTGTGTGTGTGTGTGTGTTTGTCACACCCCACATTGCCCTGGAGTGAATCTTCAGTGTCCAGCCAGCCAGGAGTAAACTCCTGAGCATCGCTGGGTGTGACCCTCCCAATTTATAAAATGTAGATTTTATTTTTATATATTTGGTGTTCATATTTTTTGGGCCACACTCAAGTGTTGCTCAGGACTTACTTCCTGCTCTGTGCCCAGGGAAAATTTTTAGTGGGACCTGGGGGGAGGGGGCTATGTAGGGTAGTGCTGGGGATAGATCCTGGTCACTGCATGTAAAGCAAGCACCCTACACACTGTCCTATGTCTCTGGTTCCAGTTTTGATTTTTCCTTCTTTTTTATGCCCCAATTTTGATTTTTTTTTTAGGGGGGGGACATACCCAGCGGTGCTCAGGGGTTATTCCTAGCTCTGCACTCAAATCACTTCTGGCTTGGGATACTGGGGATTGAACCCACGTTCATCCTGGGTTAGCCACATGCAAGGCAAACAACCTACCACTGTGCTACCACTCCAGCCCCTCCAATTTTTATTTATTTATTTTTGCTTTTTGAGCCAAACCTAGCAGCGCTCAGAGGTTACTCCTGGTTCTACACTCAGGAAATTGCCCCTGGCAGGCTCAGGGGACCATATGGGATGCCAGGATTCGAACCACCGTCCTTCTGATTGCAGGCAAACACCCTACCTCCATGCTATCTCTCCGGTCCCTCTACTTTTTATTTTATTTTATTTTATTTTTTCTAATTTTTATTTTTAAAGAGACCTAGAACTCAGGAAACTTCAAGGGATCTTTAAAACATATCTACTGAGGGGACTGGAATGATAGTACAGCAGGTAGGGTGCTTGCCTTGCATATGGCCAACCTAGGTTGCATAGCCCTGGCATCCTGTTATGATTCCCAATCACCACCAGAAGTAATTCCTGAGTGAGAGCCAGGAGTAATCACTGAACATTGCTAGGTGTGGTCCCCAAGCTCACCCACCCAAAAAAGCAGATCTACCAAGGGGCCAGAACAGTAGTTCAGCAGGTAGCATGCTTGATTGCACACAGCCAGCCTGAGTCTTATCTGCAGAGCCACATATCCTGAGTCCAGCAAGGAGTGATCCTTGAATATAGAGCTTGGAATAAGTCCTGAGCAGGCTGGGTGTAGCTGAAAGGACAACAAAACAAAACATAAAACTATATATACTAAATGTTAGAGAAGCTTTAATTAGTAAGCTTTCTTAGTACTTTATCTTATTTTGATTCTTGGTTTTTTGGGCCACTCCAGCAGTGCTCAGGGGTTACTCCTGGCTCTGTGCTCTTGGCAGGCTCAGGGACCATATGGGATACCAGGAGAACTTGAGTCTGTCCCTGGTTGGCTGAGTGCAAGGCAAATGCCTACCACTGTACTATCACTCCAGTCCCTAGCTTTCTTAGTACTTTAAATATGATTTGGGGCCAGGGATGTAAATTAGTGGCAGAACACATGCTTTGCCTATTATTTGAGGGTCTGAGTTTGATCCCTGTCAAAAACACTGCTAAATGAATAAGATGAATAAGATGTAAGACATTTGTTTCTAAAAAAAAGAAAAAAAAAGAAAGAAAGAAAGAAAAAAGAAATTTGTTTCAAAAGAAATTGGGGGCCGAAGAGATACCACAGCAGTAGGGCATTTGCCTTGCACACAGCTGATTCAGGATGGATAGTGGTTCAAATCCCTGCATTCCATATGGTCTCCAAACCTGCCGGGAGGGATTTATGAGCAGAGAGCCAGAAGTAACCCCTGAGCACTTCGGGGTATGACCCCCCCCCAAAAAAAAGGAAGATATTGGGTGTGAGGCAGGAGATTTAGGTAGGGATTTAGATATAACGAGAGTTGAACCTGTGCTGCAGACATCTTGCATCCCTAAGCAAAACCTTAGTGGGGTCATAAAACCTTCACACAAGAAAGTGGATACATGAGATGGATGAATATGAAATATGAAATAATTGAGACCACACAAAATGCATTGTATGGGGACCCATGTCTATGAGACAAGAAACAAATTTTACTGTTCAGCTGATGACGTTTTAAGCACAACTCTGGTATGCAAGGTGTCTTCAGGGAAAACAAAGAGCAGAGGATTGTTAGGAGGAACAACACAATGGTACCAGACCCTAGAATCTACATATCAAATAACTATAGGTAAGAAAGAGCCCTGCTAGAGGTAAAGGGAAACATGAGCTGAAGATGTTTTTAGGTAAGCAAAAAACGGGTTTTTCAAGAAACAGGAGGAGAGAGACAGGTTTTGGAAGAAATGTATTTGCAGTGGCCAGAAAATGGATTTTTTTTGGGGGGGGGAACGGAAATAATTGTTTACCATCATGGAGCTAGACTCATAAAAACAAGCTGCTGGCGCCAGGTTATACTCGAAGAGTTACAAATAAACTAGCCAGCAGGGAGCTTTTGGCGGGCTTTCTTTGGTACTGAAATTTCTTTGTGACTGCAGGATAGCTAAGGCCGAATTTTAGTAGTATAGCAGAAACGAATTAAAGGGAAATGTTAAGTCACTACCATGTAAGAAGTATGACAGAAATATTGCCAGTGATTCATGCAGGAGTTTGACTTCTCCAATGGGCCTTCTGGCAGAGATATTTCTTGAGAGGAAAATTAGGCACTGCACCAGGAAAGCCAAAAGCCATGTCTAATGCGTGCTTCCCTAATAAATGGAATCATGCATGCTGCATATCTCTACAAATCTGGGTGATAGGTTTACACAGAACTATGTTTGAAAACTTCCAATAACTAGATAAACAAAATATCCTCAGAGATATGGATTCTAGATTTACTCTAATATTGTTGGTAACATACATCCAGTTTGGTTAGTCTGGTTTACTTCTTCAGGATTTATACTTTCTATCTGTCATTTTAGGAATTAGCTAGAGAAGACATTGATGAAGCTGTGCATGCAATATTATTTAGAGAAAAGTATGTTGTGAAGGTAAGAGTTGGCTGCAGCTCATGGATTCTTAGTATGTTCTAGGTAAGTGGATGTGACATGGGACAATAAGGCCAAGGGCATGTTTCAGCAATAAGAAAATTCATGTCTGAGAACAATGGGCCTCCTTCGATTCATATGTCTATACTCCATGGCTAGAACCAGAAAAGGCTTTGAAATCTTCAAAAAGCAGCAATTTTAGGAGTTAGGGCTGTGATTTAATCCGAGGCAAAGCTGAGGTTTGGAAGTTTTCATGAATTTTCCTATTCTGCTTGTATTTCTGAACTTAATGCTGTTGTTTCATTATCATATTCAACTGCTCTGTACAGAGAGTTGAGGTTTGAAAAAAAGTAGTTTCCCCCCACCCCCATGACAATGAAAAGAAACTCTTAATCATTTCTTGTTTCTTTATTAGAGATTGGATACCTATATTAAGGCCTTAGATACTTTGAAGGAACGAAAAAAAGAGCTGTTACATAAAAAATGGACAGAAAATGTTGCATTCCCCCTTCAGGAGAGTGTTATGAAAAAAGTACTTTCCTACCGAGGGTTGAGAAAAAAGAAAGAAGAAGATTTTGAACAGTTTTTAAGTCACACAAGGAAAAAGGTACTGAGTTTGGTTATTATTGTTTGCCTTTTGTTTTTGATAAGACCCATTGGTGCTCATGGCCAAATCTGGCTCTGCTCAGAGATCACTCTTGTAGGTGCTCTGGAGACCATATATATAGGGTTGGGATTGGAACCAGGGTTGAAGTTTTGGCCAAATGCTAGAAAAACTACTTTTAACTTTTGCAATATCTCTATAGATCCTCAATTGTTATTTTCAAAGTATAATTTTTCCAAGGGTAAGGGTGCTTGTTTTTCATGTAGCGGACCTGGGTTTGATCCCCTTGTAGCTCATCGTCTCCTTGAGCACCAGTGGGGACGACTCTGGAGCACAAAGTCTGGATTAGCCCCTGAGCACCACTAGGTGTCCCTTCCAAGAGTATAAGTTAAAGAGTTGGGCCAATATTATTATTGATTATACTAGGGCTGTGGAATTGGTAGATAAATGCTCCAACTTCGACTCATTTTTTTGTACTTCCATCTCCAACTTCAGGTACACAAAATTTCCTCTGACTCTTGACTCCTCGACTCCGATTTTGACTCTGACTCCACAGCCCTGGGCTATACAAATATTGCCATGCTTATTTTTGAATTTTAGATGAATTTATGAAAATATGGGACTATATATAGTTCAACAGAGCACTTGCCTTGGGTTTGATCTTGTAACAAAAACAAAAACAAAACAAAGAATTCATATTGGCTATGGAAGTATTAATTTGGAACCAGATTTATCAGATTGTTTTTACATATATGTTAAGATAATAATATCTGAAACCATAAGACATTTCTTTAAAGAAATTTTTGTAATTTAAACACCATGGTTACAAGTTTGTTCATACTACAGTTTTTTGTTTCCACAGATAAAGTTGTTCATCATTGAATTACAGTCATACAATGTACAACAACCTTCACCATTGCACATTTTCCGAGGACATTTCTTTTTTTCTTTTTTTGGTTTTTGGATCACACCCAGCAGCGCTCAGGGGTTACTCCTGGCTCTATGCTCAGAAATTGCTCCTGGCAGGCTTGGGGAGACCATATGGGATGCCAGATACTAATCACCATCCTTCTGCATGCAAGGCAAGCACACTACCTCCATGCTATCTCTCCAGCCCCAGGATATTTCTTATTTAACAAAGATTGGGGGTACTATGAACAACTTTGTAATCACAGTGTTCAAATAAAAGGAAAACATATGGGGGGTTAGGTGCTATCAGACATGTTCTAACAATGTAACATGTCCTCACTTCCCACCCAAGTCAGTTCCTTTAGAACTGACACTAATGCTTCATTTCTCCCCTTTCCCTCAAGGTCAGAAGCACAGCTGGTTGCTTGCAGCTTCAAGCATTAGGTCTTTGTGTTCAAGGCATAAAGAACGGGTGCAAGTGGCCCCAGGGGGCTTGTTTATCCCACCTGAATCTGACCAGAAAATAAAGTTCTGGGAAGCTCCTTGAGGTCCCATTGGCCTTAACTAGGCCATACTCCAAGACCTCCCTAGAAGTAGAACTAGGAAACATGAGAGGAGGGGGGGAGGAAGGGAGAGAGAGAGAGAGAGAGAGTGAGAGAGAGAGAGAAGGAAGAAGGAAGGAAGGAGGAATGAAGAAGGAAGGAAGGAAGAAGAAAGAAGGAAGAAAGGAAGGAAGGAGGAAGGAGGAAAAAGGAAGGAAGGAGAAAGAAGGAAGGAAGGAAGGAGAAAGAAGGAAGAAAGGAAGGAAGGAGAAAGAAGGAAGAAGAAAGAAGGAAGAAAGGAAGGAAGGAGAAAGAAGGAAGAAAGGAAGGAAGGAAGGAGAAAGAAGGAAGAAAGGAAGGAAGGAAGGAAGGAGAAAGAAGGAAGAAAGGAAGGAAGGAAGGAGAAGGAAGAAAGGACGGAAGGAAGGAGAAGAAGGAAAGAAGGAAGGAAGGAAGGAGAAGAAGGAAGGAAGGAAGGGGAAAGAAAGGAAGAAGAAAGAAGAAAGGGAGGAGAAAGAAAGAAGAAAGAAAAAGAAAAGAAAGTGAAGGAAGGAAGAAAGAAGAAAGAAAGAAAGAAAGAAAGAAAGAAAGAAGAAAGAAAGAAAGAGAAAGAAAGGAAGGAAGGAAGAAGGAAGGAAAGAAAGGAAGAAAGGAAGGGAGAAAGAAAGAAAAGAAAAGAAAAAAGAAAAGAAACGGCTGCCATGGAGGCAAGCAGGAAAACTGGACATTGGTGGTGGGAAATGTGCACTGGTAAAGGGTGTTGGACATTGTATGACTGAAATTCAATCACGAACAAATTTGTAACCATGTATCTCATGGATATTCAAGTAAATAATTAATAAAAATAAAATTCATATAACACTAACTTCAAAAAAAGAAAAACCACATATTTAAGTCCAGTTTTTTTTCTTAGGGGAGGTCTGGTATCTGAAGCAGTCCTGGGTCCTGGGGCTACCTCCAGTGCATTCAGTGCAGTTGTCCTGCATAGACAGTGCTGAGGGTCCATACCTAAGGTGCTCAGGAGAACCATGCAGATCTGGGGATCAAACTTGAGGCCTCACATGCCAGGCTCATACTCCAGCCCTCTGCACACTCTACATAGCCTCCCAGTTGGTTTTCAGTGATAGTAAATTCAAGCTGAATTCACCAAGTAAGCTGGATTCCAGGAAAACATCCAAGCTTGGGGGATGAATGAAAGAAAAGAGGCAAGTGTCTGAGCCGTAGCCATAGTACATCAGGTAAGCATGCATGGTCAACCCAGGTCGATCACCAGAATCCCACGTGGTTCCCTGTGCACTGCCAGAAATGATCCCTGAATTCAGTCAGGAGAAACCCCTGTGCACTACCAGATGTGGCCCAAAAAGCTAAAAGGAAAAAAAAAAAATGTGCCTAAGAGCAAAGCTGACTTCTCTCAGCTCTCTCTGCTCTCCCCTAACTGCCAGGAGACTTTCTGCTCTGGCCTAGCTTTGTGAGGAAAAACAGAGGGCACCCCCCTGAGGGAGAGAACCAGAAGGAAACCTCAGGAAACCCAAAGCAAGATATGAGAGGCTCTGGGGGATGGATGATGGCAGACCCAAGGTTGGCCTCTTCTAGAAGGTGCTGGAGATTCACAAAAGTTCCGGTTACTTCTGAGATTTATTCTTTTATTTTCGACAAATTATTTATTTTATTATTTTTTTATTTAAACACTGAGATTACAAACATGACTGTAGTTGGGTTTCAGTCCTTCCATCCCTTGTCTCTGGTCATTAATACAACAATGCCTTATTTTTCTTAAAATCTATAGATAAGTGAGACAATTCTGTGTCTCTCTCTCCCTCTGACTTATTAAATAAATTATTTATTATTATTATTATTATTATTATTATTATTATTATTATTATTATTATTTTGGGACCACACCTGGCATGCTTAAAAGTCATTCCTGGAAAGCTTGGGAGACATATGGGATGCTAGGGATCGAACCCAAGTCTGTCCTAGGTTGGCCAAGTGCAAGACAAATGACTTACCGCTGTGTTATTGCTCTGGCCCCTGAGATTTCTTCTGATCCTTTGAATCTCTGGTTTTACATGAAAATGGAATAAAGTACTTGGATATTTTTTTAATCTGACAAAACCATATTTGTATGGATGGATTTGTTCCTAGCTATACCTTTCATTATTTTTCTCTAAAGCCAAATCTATTTGGAGATCTCTATGATCCTGAAGAATACGATCCATACAGCCTGAAAGTAAAGCATCCGAGTTATGGAAAGGTAGGAACATTTCTTTCTTTTGTTTCTAGGTTCTTAGAATCTCGGGCAGAGTTGGTTCAGAGGCCTTAGGATGACTCATTCACTTTTTGGGGACCCTACACCCAGCAGTGCTCTGGCCCAGCCACGAGCAGGGAGAACCAAGCTCACGTGTGATGATATTAGGGAAGCTGCGAAATGTGACTCAGTGGGTGCTGCACACACCCAGCTTCTGCCTGAGCCCCCTTGTTTGTAATCACATTCACAAAAGCATTTACCCTGAGCCCAGTGTGGTCCATGGTTGGAGTTTTTCCCTGTGGACAAGGCAAGCAGCCATCAGGTCTTTCTTCTGCATCTTCTGCCGTTTTGTTCTCCACAATCCTCTGAAGCATCAGCCTTCCTACTCTGGAGTTCCTACCTTCATGCTATCTCTCCGGCCCCATCACCTTTGTTTCTAAGTCCAATCCCCTTTGTATGAACTTCATGAGCAGCAGCTTCCACTGGAAAATTCAGTGCTGCCCTGGACCTCCCTGTGCCCTTCCCTTGGGAAGGGTGTTAAATGCTGACTCCAAAGTACCCAGAGTCCTCAGAGTCATTTTTCTTGTAGGTCACAGTACCAGCACTTTACGACCCTTTGTTTCAAAGCCAGCGAAGGAAGGATGAAGAGAGGAGAATCACTTTGCAGTTTGACACAGGTGCTGTAATGTAATGTAATGAAAAAATTTTTTTGCTTTTTGTTTGTTTTTCGTTTTTGTTTGTTTGTTTGTTTTTTTTGGCCACACCTGGTGATGCTCAGGGGTTACTCTTGGCTCTGTGCTCAGAAATTGCTCTTGGCTTAGGGGACCTTATGGGATATAAGGGACGGGAGATAGAACCGCAGTCCATCCTGAGTCAGCCACATGCAAGGCGTAAATGCCCTACCACTGCGCCACCGCTCTGGCCCCTGAATTTTTTTTTTCATCTTTGGGCTACCGTTGGTACTGTGTATAGGTATCACTGCTAGTGGGGCTTAGTGGAAAAGATGGGGTACTGGGAATTGAACCCAGGTTATCTGTGTGCATGACATCCCATTACTGTACTGTCTTTCCAGCCCCAGAATGGTCTTTATTAATTTTTTAATTTTTTTTCAGTTTTGCTTTGGGGCCATGCCTGACAGTGTACACAGGGGTGTAACTTCTGGCCCTGCATTTAGGGATCATTCCTAGCAGGCTTCAGGGATCATACAGGGTGCTGGGGACTGAATAGTGTCATCTGGGTGCAAGGCAAGCACCCTCCTCAGTGTGCTCTCTCTCCGACCCCAGAGTGGCCGTTTACGGTGCTCATTTGGGTTTTGTACTTTTCCTGTAGAAAGACCTTCAACCTCCCAGGAGTTGAAAGAAATAGAGAAGACCAAGCAGTGTTCTGGATTGCCCCAGTGCCCGTTTTCTCTCCATGAAGCCACTCCCAAGGATCTGCACAAGGATCAGACCTCTGAGAGGTCTGCTCGAGGCAGATATCAGACGAATCCCAGGTGAGCGCCAAGTTCCTGTTCTCCTCTTACTTTCCTTTTATAGGTATTGCAGCGTCAGAATTATACATATCCACGCATTTTCCACATTTTGCCTTGATTTCTTTTTTTATCCTTAATTTTTATTATAATACCGTGTTTTACCAAATTGATCATAATAAGTCATCTCAGTCATTAAATTTCAAACGCCAACCCCACCACCAGTGTGACCCTTCTTTCACCAGTGTCCCCAATCTCCCACCCACCACCATAGCCTGCCTTCATACAGGCACAAACACATGGACTCAAATTCTTTCAAGGCAAATGAAATTATCAAAACTTAGATCAACATGGGTCAATTTGAAAAGATTGTTCTATTTCCCCAAAATGTTAATAAAGTCAATGTCTAAGTGTCATTAGGCTGTGGTTGGTGCCAGTTGAGTCTTTTGTATTGCTGTCTAGACTCCCTGGGCTTGGGAGATATTTATATAACTTTCCCCTCATATTTCCTGTGATACTACTGGGAAGACACTATTATAAAATATTGAGGTATCCAGGATTTATAAGACCTAAAACAAATTTGGTGGCTTGGAAGTTTGATATGGTTGCCTTGCCTTCCAGGCAGTGCTTCTCAAATAGTGGGGCGCACCCCGCAGGCACCCCCCCCCCCCGGCAAACACTGTCATAACAAGTTAAGCCCCTTATTTATGTCTCTGTATGTCTCTGGAGCTGAGAGTTGCTGTGTCCTGCTTCAAACCCCACTTCGAAAAGCTATGCATTGCAAAAAGTGCTCATTGTAGCCATTAATCCAGACATCACCTCTGATTAAAAAATCAACTCAAATTATTTTATATATTTTTGTTTTGCAGGTTAAAGTTTTTTTTTTAATAAAGATACTATTTACAGTCGCTCGGGGGGGCGCGAAAAAATGTTTTCTTCTTCCTGGGGGACATGACAGAAAATAATTGAGAAGCACTGGTGCAGTGGGTAGTGTTGGGCTGCTGTAGTTCATGTAGGAAAGGGAGTCTATATCCCCCCACCCCTTTCTGAGAAATCCACAGAGATTTCAGCTTGGACTGGGCAACATGGGCTGTCTCAGGAGCCATTTTGTTCTTTTGAGCTTGATAGAGGAGTGGGGTTGCTTTTCTGCTGAAAATATGGCTGGAGCAGCTGGGTGTTTGTTCTAATCTTTTTTAATTAAATTTTTTTTATTTTAGACACTATAGTTTACAGAATTGTTCATAATGTAGTCAATTCAACCAGGTTTGGCTTTGTACTAGGCATAAGCCTTAACAAGCACTTTATTTTTAAAGTATATTCTGTTCTCTTATTCTTTCACTGAGCAGCCAGTTCTGTGGTTCCTTTGGAGACAATTATCTTTTTAATTTGGCTGATTACTTATTTATGCCCTATGACTTGAAATAATGTAATATTAATTTTTTCAGAAACACAATGTTGCTTCAACACAACATTTCTTTTATTGCTTTTAAGATCTTCTTAGGGGCCGGAGAGATAGCATGAAGGTAAGGCATTTGCCTTGCATGCAGAAGGTCGGTGGTTCGAATCCCGGCATCCCATATAGTTCCCCGAGCCTATCAGGAGCAATTTCTAGGCATAGAGCCAGGAGTAAACCCTGAGCACTGCCAGATATGTGACCCAAAAACCAAAAAAAAAAAAATCTTCCTAAGGCTGGAATAAAGTAGTTTCAAGATAATGTCTCATTCTTTCATATTTTGGCTTATTTTTTCGGTTACACCTAATACTGCTCAGGGGATGCTCGTGACTCTAGGAGTTCTTTTTTTTGGGGGGGGGGATGGCAGTGATCAGGGAGGTCAATTATTGACTCATTGCTCAGGGGTTACTCCTGAGGTCCTGGGGAGACCATGTAGTGCTAGGAATTAAACAGGTCTCCTGCATGCTATGCACGTGCAGAAGTGACTTATCCTGCACACCTGCCAACGGTCCTGTGCTCAGAGTTGATACCTAATGATCTGTTGTAAAGCCCGAACACAAAGTTTCTATTTTTAGGTTCAGCCTTAAGAGTTCTAACACTTTATTTGGTTTTTTTGCAAAGAGATTTTTGGGGGGCAGGGTCTTTCTCTACACCTAGGCAGGGGCCTTTCTACTCCTTGTGCGCTGCCTGATATGGCCACCAGGGGGCGAGAGATGCTGCGAGCCTGGGCTCCTTGGAGGCTGGCTTGGGGGAGAATCTAGATTTCAGGCTGCTGGAACCTAGCTAGCAAACATCCTGGGGAGAAAAGGGCCAGAGACTTCGTTCCGTTCCAGAAAATTCTTTTCCTCTCTAAACCTTGTCCACAGCTCCCCAGAGGCTTTGAACTGATTTTATTTTTAAGGATGTTGCCTTTCCTGCTGTTTTCTGGTGGTTCCATCTGGAGCCATGGAGCGGGCAGTCCTCGGTGTCCAGCCCAAAATAGAAGCCCTGTCATGCTCTTTGGATGTTTCCTTTGTAGCCCCATCCTGTGTTTGGCCGGAATAAACAGGGTCACTTTGTTTCGGTTTCCCCTAGTGATCTGGAAATTGTATCTTCTATTTCTGGGTTCATACTTAATCACGCTTAGCAAATATTTTTATTTAAACATCAAACGTGATTAGCGCCCCCCACCCTTCGCCAGACAATGGCCTGACTTCCTCCTCTACTCTCTGCTTCTCCCACCCTTAAAGTCCCTTACATGACATCCTACCTCTGCCCTGTTGTGTTTTCCTGGGGGAGGAACCTCCAAGCCATACTCAAGGGAGTCAGGCCCAGCCTTACGCTGCCATCCAGGACAGATGGTCCAGTGCTCATATCTGGCCATGTGATGATGCTTGGAACCAAGGGCGTGGGGACACTAGGCCTCCATATGGCAGCATGCAGGAGACCAACTCCAGGGCACTTGTCTGTGTCTCTCTTGTGGGGTCTCGGCCCAGCAGCTGGAGGAATCACTCTGAAGTGATAGAACCCCAACAAAAAGCCCCGGCCCACTCCCACACTCTGAGCAGAGTGCTCACCACCCGCCCTTTACTATCTCTGTCTGAAGTATCCGGGTCCCAGAGGTAAAATAAAGGGCTTGTCTAACATGTAGTTGACTCTGATTTAATCCCTGGCACTCTGTGACTCTGGTCCCCCAAACACATATCCCCACCCCAAAAGAAAGAGATCTGAGGGGCGAAAGCAATAGCACAGCAGTAAGGCGTTTGCCTTGTATGTGCCCGATCCAGGACAGACCCTGGTTTGATCCCTGGCGTCCCATATGGTCCCCCAAGCCAGGAGCAATTTCTGAGCGCAGAGCCAGAAGTAACCCCTGAGCCCCTGAGCGTTACTGGGTAACAAAAACAAACAAACAAACAAAAAAAAAGGAGACCTAAACCTCGAAGAAATGTCTGGGTCTTGTTGACTCTGGAGAACTCCCTGACTGCTCCCACTTTCCTGCCGCTCTCACATACGCCTCCACCCCGATTCCCTGCCTCTGCCCAATGTGCAGTCCCCTGGGAAGCCCCTTAGTGGAGAGTAGGACATGGGTCAGAGCTGGCTCAATGGAGGAGTGAATGAAGAAAGTTCTTCTTTAAGGGAGGGGATGGGCCTCATGACCCCGTGATGCTCTGGAGCTTCTCCTGGGTCTGTGCTCATGGGTCCCTCCTACAGGACCAAATGCAGTTAGGGATCCAAGGTCAGCACCTAGCCCCCTGTGCAGTGAAGGTTTCCAGCCCCAAGAGTTCCTTCCAGTCAGTCCTGGACTTCCCAGGGGAGAATGGGAATGCCTAGAAGTAGGAGTAGGAAAGAGCAGGGTGTCTATGTGTTCCAGAAACAGTTCAGTTATAAAGTCAGTCTGTTCAGGGTGTGAAAAATGGAATCCATCTCAGGATTCTGGTTATAAAAAGGGAATTAAATATCCTGACAACGAGGAAAATGGGAACAACTTGACCTAAGAGCAGGTTATCCTACCTTACCAGCTAATGATAAGACAAAATCAGAAGACTTGTCACCCTTTGGTAGGTCCAAAAGCCAAGATCGTGATTTACAGATGACTGGCTGCTAGAACCATGACCAGACTGTATATATCTTGGGACCAATAAAAAAGCCCTAGTCTAGGGTTTGAACTACGACCTGCACAATAACCATGATCCCCAGTTCCAAAGGTCTGGCAGAGACAATTGCAACGGAATGGGGCTTCTGGAAACACAAAGAAAGACGCTATCCTAGGTGCCATCCTAGGTTCAGTGCAAAGACCAAGACCACCAACCACAGAAGATGGATTAAAATGACACTGAGGGAACAGAACTTCTAGAACCACAAAGACTGACTTCATCATAAGTCCCACTCCTGGACCTGTGCAGATACTGAGATCTCTAGATACAGAGGTCTGATTTTATCACCCAGGATGGAGCAGAAGTCTTCCAAACACCACGAAAGCACCACCGGGAGAGTAAATGAACCTGAACGAAGTCTATAGTTAGTCCCATGACAATATACTCCAAGGGTGGAGAAACCCCATATCTCTTAGGCCAAGTGAATTCCTTTTCGAATGACCCCAATATTTACTGTGCCAGGGCAGGAGGGGAAAAAAAAGGCAGAAAGCACAAAACATTGTTTATTTTTTATATATTATTTTTTATCTTCATTTATTATTATTATTTTTATTTACATATCTATTTTTGGTCGATTTCTTAGCTTTGGTGTGGTTATTGAAGTTGTTGTCCCCATTTATACTTATTTTTTTTTCTCTTTTCTTTTCGAAATCTTTATGTGCTCTGCCATGTTTCTTATCTCAAGACCATGGCTTTTTTTTGTGTGGTGCTTATCATTATTGTTGGAGTCCTCACTGGATATTTGACACTTCTTTTTGTACTGGTGGAGTGTTTCACCTTCTTTTTCTCCTTCGACTCTCAAACTGATGAGAGCCTCTAGAAGGATTCCGCCCATTTTCGGCGTATTAGACTTACCCCAGTTTATTACTTTTCTCTTCTTCAAACAAAACCACGTAACTTGAACTAGCTAGTCCTGCCTCCCAGTTAGAGGGTGAAATAAGGGAGGCACCAAGACCAAAAAGATGCAAGACTACTAAGTAGTAGGCTAGGCACAGAGGGGACCACATATTCTAGCAGCCCCGGGGGTGAGGGAAGAGGATATGGAAGGTAGAACGAAAACAGAGGTGTAGAGAGGACAAATTGGTGATGGGAATCCCCCCTGATTTTATGTAAATATGTACCTAAAATATTATTGTCAACAATATGTAAGCCACTATGATCAAAATAAAAATTATATTAAAAAAAGGATATTAAAAAGCTGGGGAGATACACACTGTCACAATAGGGTAGGAGTGATGGCTTAAAGGGCAGGAGCCAGCTGGAGGCCCAAGTTCGATCCCTGGCACTACTGGTGCCCTTAGGATGGTTGCCAGAGCCCTGCTTGTGAGATGCCCCTCAAAAAGACCAGAACCAAGATGGCATGCCCTTCCACCCCTTTTCTTTTTGAATCAGATCTCTTGGCTGGGCAGGTGCAGTGAGACACCAAGATGGGTGGGTGGGTGAGAGGGAGGCCCTTGAGATTTCAGACTTGGAGTCAGGACAGGCTGGGAGGAGCGGGATCTTCAGGAGTAAGGGTCCCCAACCTACAGCCCATGTGCTACATGAGGCCCAGCATAGACATTTACCTGGCCTGCAGGTGTTTTTGCTGCTGCTGCCTGCCCTGCTTAGTAGCTGACTTGTCCCGGTTCTGCAGTGCTCATGGTGTGGGATGTGTGCCCCTTTCTCTGACTCCCCTTCTTCTCTCAGTCTCAGGCAGAGGGTCTTCAAACTATGGCCCACCAAAAACAGGCTCATAGTTCCCATTGAAATGATGTTAAGTTTGTTGATTTAACTTTGCTTGTTTTTCATTTTAAATATCGTATTTGTTCCCATTATTTTTACTTCAAAATAAGATATGTGCAGTGTGCATAGGAATTTGTTCATAGTTTTTTTTTTTTTTTTAAATGGGGCCAAAACAATAGCACAGCGGTAGAGCATTTGCCTTGCACGAAGCTGATCCAGGATGGACCTGGTTTAATCCCCGGCATCCAATATGGTCCCACCAAGCCAGGAGCAATTTCTGAGCACATAGCCAGGAGTAACTCCTGAGTGTCACCAGGTATGGCCCCCCCCAAAAAACAAACAAAAAAACTATAGTCCTGCCCTCCAATGGCCTGTGGGACAGTGAACTGGCCTGTTTATAAAGCTTGAAAATCCCTGTTCTAGAACATCCTCCCCCTACACTTCCTCCCCTTTGTCCTACACTGTCCCTTTCTCCCTTTCCTCTCCTCCCACTTTCCCTCCTCTTCTTCCTTCTTCTCCATTCTCCTCCCTCCTCTTCCTCCTCTTCCATACCTGGCTGGTTCTGTACTCAGGAATCACTCCTGGCAGTGCTCTGAGGACCGTATAAGATGCCAGAGATGGAATCTGGACTGGCTGCGTGCAAGGCAAGCACCCTACCCACTAAACTAGGACTTTGGCCCATTTTAGAGCTTTCTGCTTCAAGAAGCATCAGGTCCCCAGGCAAATATATGTGTGGCCCTGGAGCCTGCACACTGCTGAACCAGAGGACTGAGCACATGGCTTCTTAGGGGCAGCTTCTCCTTCCTGCAGGGACTCGGGTTCCAGATTCCCAGTGAGCTCTGGGTTCGTCAGTATTATCGGCAAGGCAAGGCCTGTGTCCCCACTTGTCATTGTGCGGCTTCCCCTCTTGTCTTGGTAGCCCTAAAGGCCTCTGCGTGGACAGCATCGAGTTGCTGGATGAGAAAACTCGAGCTGAAAGGAGCCAGGCCGCTTTCGAGCGTTCGTTTCAGGCGTCCAGGATCAGCGTAGGCCATCGGCGACTCGACAGAAGGGACATGGTGAGCGGTCGAGGCTGTATGGCCACTTCCCCAGGCAGCCTTTTCTTGCTCAAACTCAGAGGATCCCAGGTTGGGGGAGGCTTGTGGCCTTCAGCTCCCTCTGCCAGGTCTCCCTGGAACCTTCTAGCCCACTGGAAGGGCTCAGGCCTCGTCTGAGCTGGGGGAGAAAAAGTGGCCCCTGGGGATGGGCTGGTGGAGGTCTTGGGGCCGCCTCCTTCCCTGCCACTCTCTCTCCTGCCCTAGATGTGGGGCAGCAGCTGGCAAAGACCCCGATCCTTCGTGGTCCCAGAAGCTCAGCACTTGGAGCCCCCAGGAAGGCAGGTGATGACCTCAGAGGCCCTGGGCCAATATCTGGCCGCCCTGCAGCTGCGCCAGGAGCCCAAGGGCCAGCAGCCAATAAAGACCCCCTGAGCTCTACAGTGTCTCGCTCTCTTCTGTTCTGCAGGCTCCAAAGAGCTTGGGAGGGGCTGGCCTAGTGCAGCGTCTCAGGAGTGTCAGGCCCCCAAACCCCCACCCCACCTCCCGTAGAACGGGACCCTCTGGCTCAAGGTGTCTGCTCTTTCCAGGGATGTACATGGCGGAGGGGGCCCTGCTCATCACACTATAAGGAACTTCCTTTTTCTTCTTTTAGGGCACCCCTCCATGACCCCTCTCCTGGCTATACTCTGCCCCTGGCCTGTTGCAGTGCTGCTCGGCTATCCCATGGTGCTGGGGATTGAATTTGGGCCCCTGTGCACGCAACTCTGACCCTAGGTGCGAGTCCTAGGTGCAGATGTGTTTGCTTCTGCTCACACAGCCATGGACAGACTCCGAAGGACCCTCTGAGTTCTCACATGCCCAGTGGTGATGTGGGTGGTATGGGTGGGAACTCAAGGTCCCCAGGGGCCCGGGAGAGGGGTCCTTCCCGGAGGGGTCATCGGAGCCATTTCCTACAGACTGAGCCAACAGGAACAGCCATAGGCTGTGGTTTCAGGGGTCTCCAATGGCCTCTCCTGCATCACCACCAGCTCTGGCCCCAGTGCACAGACCTACTCCAGGCACACACTTCACCAGTGTGTGTTGTGCTCGGCAGCCGGTCTCCCCTTCCTTAAACAATCTAGTTTGGGATTTGCATGTGTGTTTGCACGTGTGCTGTGCATGTGAATTACTCAGCAGTGCTCTGGGCTCACTCCTTGTAGGGCTCAGAATCTATCTTGTGCTGCCAGGGACCAAAACTATGCATTGAAGTGGCTAATGCAAGGCTCCTGCACTCACTCTCCAGGCCTTTTGTGGACATTTTGGCCAGTTTTCCCAGGGATTGATCCATCCTGGGAAGAGTAAGCGATGGACTGGAAGGGTGGGGAGCTAGTGCAGGGGTTCAGGTTTTTGTTTTGCAAGTAACCAACCCCAATGGGATCCTTAGCACCGTATGGTTCCCTGAGCACCAGTAGGGATTAGTTTTAGACACAGAGTCAGGAATAATAGGGTCCTAAGCCACTTCAGGTAAAGCTCAAAATACATTGCACTTACTCCCTAAAGAATATTTTTACATTTTTGTCCTTTCTTTGCCCAGTGATCTGGTTATATAGAAATGGAGGATGCTGGGCTGGAGCGATAATGGCCAACCTGGGATCCAGGTTTCCTCATGGTCCCTTGAGCACCACCAGGCTTGATTCCTGAGTGCAGAGCCAGGACCACTGCTGAGCATGCAGCACCCTAAGCACAGCTGGGAGTGGCCCCCAAAACAAAGAGAAAATGAAATAAAAAGAAAAAAGGAAAAGAGGTGGGGGAGTTGGTGTGGGGTGAAGCCTCTTGTTCTTCCAGGTCCCAAAGACTTGCTTGCAGAAATCAGAGTCAAGTGTTTCCCCTGACCCAGGCACTCAATGTACCAGACTTGACTTGGTCTCCAGCGCTCTAGCATGTTTGTGGCTGTTGTGTGTGTGTGTGTGTGTGTGTGTGTGTGTGTGTGTGTGTGTTTCTGGAGCTGGAGGGTCCTGTGGGACACTGGTCTGTGCGTTTTCTCTCCTGAGGCTCCGACTTCCCAAGGCCTCCCAAGAGAGGTCTCCCCTCTGGCCGTCAGTCCAAGGCGTGTCTTTCCCAAACCCTACAATCATTTCCTCTCAGGTAACCTCCTCTGAGCTTCCTGCAGAATCAATCAGTCCAGCTGGGAGACATGTGACATTCATAAACTTATATATTTTAATCCTCTCTCTGTACATATTGGCAATGATAAAGCTTAAAGAGGCAGATCCTATGAAATACGCAAAAAGGGGGGAGGCATTTACATAAATAAGTTATATACTTCAGAAAATTAAGGTTGAAAAAATAACTTCCACATCATTAGAGTTCACAGTATTTGAAGTAGAATCAAGCTTCCCCCGGGGGTCCCCAACTCCCTGGGCTGGTCAGAGAACGGGGACCCGGGAGCAGGAGGAAGCGCAGCACAGCACCCGCCCGGGGCTGTGTCCAGTGTGCGGAAGACCCCGGCCTCACCTCCTGAGTAGCTGCAGCCGTAGAGGCCACAGGGCTAGGATGGCTCCGGCCGGCCGCCCCCAACCGCCTGCGGTGGGCACGTGCATCCCAGTGGACACATCCACTGCATCGGGCCCCGTTTCCACATAATACTCTGAATAGCCCTGAAGTAGAAACGGGCGCCAGCCAGCCCAGCCGGCCTGTTCGCACTAGGACAAGGCACCGCGTCAGGTCTGGGTTAGAGGGGGAGGGAGGTCGTGTTGCATAGATTCTAGGGGACAGCGTGAGGCCCCGGGGCACGCATGCAGCCCAGAATGGAGAAGCCGGATGCTCCTTGGGGCTGGGAGCCACCAGGCCCAGCTGGCAGAACTCCCAAGTCCCTACAGGAGTTTTTCTTTCTTCTTCTTCTTCTTCTTCTTCTTCTTCTTCTTCTTCTTCTTCTTCTTCTTCTTCTTCTTCTTCTTCTTCTTCTTCTTCTTCTTCTTCTTCTTCTTCTTCTTCTTTTCTTTCTTCTTCTTCTTCTTCTTCTTCTTCTTCTTCTTCTTCTTCTTCTTCTTTCTTCTTCTTCTTCTTCTTCTTCTTCTTCTTCTTCTTCTTCTTCTTCTTCTTCTTCTTCTTCTTCTTCTTCTTCTTCTTCTTCTTCTTTTTTTTTTTTTTGAGACACATCCGGCAGCACTTGGGGGTTACTCCTGGCTCTGCACTCAGAAATCACTCCTGGCAGGCTCAGGGAACCACATGGGATGCCGGGGATCGAACCTGAGTTGGCCGTGTGTGAGGCAAAGGCCCCACCGCTGTGCTACCGCTCCGGCCCCTACAGGAGGTTTTTCTGCTCGAAGAGTTGCAGGTCGAAGCGGACCCAGACCTCCCCAGTAGGAACTTCGTGCAGCAGGAGCCGGCGAGTGGTCGGGCCTTTGCTCTCCTGCTCCGTCCGGATTTTGGCCACAGGCATCTCAGTGCGCCCCAGGAAATCTGGGGGAACAAACCGAGAGAAGCCCTCCTTACCCCACGGGGCCCAAGAGAATAACCAAGGAGCATCTTTGAAGATTCCTGGGAGCCTCAGGCTTGTGTTTTTCGAGGCAGCCCATCCAATGGCATGGGGGTCTCCCCACTCCTGGGTGTGTGTGTGGCAGGACCTGAGCAGCACCCCTGGTTGTCCCAGCCCGATAAAGCCAAGCACCCTAGCTCCTCCACTCCAGTGGCTTTTCGGGGCCCCAGCTAGCCCTTACCATCGGGTGAGAACTGGTCCCTGTCGAACACGGTGAGGCACAGCACGTCTTGGTGCAGGTCCTTGAGGAAGAACTGGCAGGTGAAGTTCCACTTGGGGCTGAGTGTGTCCTGGAGGGTGCGGGTGGTGTAGGTCTGGGAGCCCAGGCTGATCTCGCAGTACGGGTTGCTCTTCCCTGTGGGCCGAGGAAGGTGCGTGTCAGCCCTGCAGGGACACGAGTGGCCACCGGAGCCCGAATGGCTGCCTACGGTCTTGGTGGTCCCCAGCTGATGGGCTCATAGTGTGGGTGCAACCAAGTGGCCCTTGGTTGACTCACCCCATGCCCTCGGTGCCTGCACAAGTGTGCAGTTAGTTGCTTTTTGTTGGTTGTATTTTGGGGTGTTCTGGCCACAGCCACAGGGTGGTGCTTAAGGACCATCCTGGCTCTGTGCTCAGGAGGGACCCTGTTCAGGGCCAGGGATTGAACTCCAGGGTCTTACCCAAAGTGACCACATGCCAAAAGTGCCCTGCCTCCTGTGATATTTCTCCAGCACCTTTTTGGTTTTGGAGGGGTCATGCTTTTCTCTTTGTTTTGCCACACCCAGCAGTGCTCAGGGGTTATTCCTGGCTCTGTGTTCAGAAACTGCTCCTGGCAGGCTTGGGGGACCATATGGGATGCCGGGAATTGAACCCAGGTCTGCATGCAAGGCAAACACCCTACCACTGTGCTATCTCTCCAGGTCCAAGATAGTGTGTGTGTGTGTGTGTGTGTGTGTGTGTGTGATGCTTAAGTGTGCTTAGTGTTGTGTATGTAAATATTTTAGGGGATTATTATGTTACTGACCCTACCCTGATAGGTGATTATGCCCCACCCTAGGGTGGTACCTGATTCTGCTTCCACCATTGGGTGGTACCTGATTCTGGGGGATAAAAACAAGGGTCTGTGGAAGGTGAGAGGCTTTTGGCTGGAACTTATGCTGAGTCTTTGGACTTCAGTCTTGTCCACTGAATAAAGCTAATATTTCCACAAGCCTGACTGTCTGAGAGCTGTTTACCCGCCGTTTCACCTCAGAACTGTTGGCTGGACAGGGTGGCAGACACGTGCTCCGAGCTGGAGGGGAAAGACCTCATCCTCCATCCTTCCATCAGTCAACCGCTTCAGGGACTGACTTGCAACACTTAGGACTTAAGTGTGCTTAGTCAAGACTTAGTCTTGGCTGTGAGATCAGGGATCACTTTAGGTGGGTTTCCTTAGGGCAATATGTAGTGCCAAAGACTGACCTGATGTCAGCAGCATGCAAGGCAGTGCCTTACAACTCCTGTGTTATTTTTTGTGTTTTTTGGGGTCAGACCTGGTGATACTCAGGGATTTTCCCTGGCTCTGCACTCAGGAATTATGCCTACTGGTGCTTGGGGGACCATATGGGATGCTGGGGATCAAACCCCACGTTCTAGGCAGAGTGTCCGGGGCTGTGTGCCAGCCCACAGGGCCTATTCAATGCCACCCAGAGAGTCAAAGCTCTTAAGTCTCAGAGCCCAGAGGGGCAGTTCCTAAGCATGCACAGTGAGGAAGCAGTTACCGTTGGGTTTACAGGCTTTCAGCTCAGTGGCTTCGATGATATGCACCATCAGACGCCCGATGCCTGAAGTCTTCTGTGAGCGAGCTGTGACAGAGGAAGGTGCAGTGATGACTGTCCACACAGCCCCCCACTGTGCAGCCTCCAGCAATGACCCCTTCTTGGACCCTCAGCACCTGGAGTTAGGCCAGGCACCCCTCCAGGCCTCTCCTGCCTCCTGCTGGAATCCCAGCCATGGGGCATGAGGCAGCTCGTCCACTCCGATCACCCTCCCCTGGCTATGCAAAGAGATTTAACAGGCAACACAGGATATGTTCAGCTCTTCACAGCAGCTCCCGGTAACTGGATACAAGTCAGGCACAAGCTCCACTGTTGGCACTGCCAGGACTGGATGAGGAGGCCCTCATACAGTCCTTCCCCATGGAGGAAAAGGAGATTCTACATGGCTACAGACCCTGGAGTTTCTAAAAATCACTGCCCTGCTCTCTTACAGGCCAGCACCCCTACTGAGGACTTCCAAAAAGGCCTGAAGGATTGGGCTGAAAACTGCTCTTCTTTTTGTTTTTGGGTCACACCCGGCAGTGCTCAGGGTTACTCCTGGCAGGCATGGGGGACCATATAAGATGCCGGGATTCAAACCACCGTCCGTCTTGGATTGGCTGCGTGCAAGGCAAACACTATATTCTGCGCTATCTCTCCAGCCCTGAAAATTGCTTTTTACATAGAAAGAGATGGGACAGGAACTCAGGTGTTCAAAAATGAACAAAATGGGGGCCAGAGAGATAGCATGGAGATAAGGCGTTTGCCTTTCATGCAGAAGGGCAGTGGTTCGAATCCCGGCATCCCATATGGTCCCCTGTGCTGGCCAGGGACGATTTGAGCAAAGAGCCAGGAGTAACTTCTGAGCGCTGCTGGGTGTGACCCAAAAACCAAAAAAAAAAAGAAAAGAAATAAAGAAAAAGAAAAAAAAAAAAAAAGAACAAAATGTCTGGAGCGAAGAAGACATTACAGTGGGTAGGGTGAACCCAGCTTTGATCCCCGGCATCCTATATTGTCCCCTGAGCACTGCCAGGAGTAACCCCTGAGCACCACTAGGTGTGGCCCAAACAGTACCCTCCCCCCATAAAAGAACAAAAATTCTTTTTTTGTATGTGTGTCACACCCGGCAGTGCTTAGGGGTTACTTCTGGATCTGCACTCAGAAGTCACCCCTGGCAGGCACGGGGTGCTCGGATTCGAAGCACTGTCCTTCTGCATGCAAGACAAACATCCTACCTCCATGCTATCTCTTTAAAAATCTCATTAAAAAATTCTTTTTTAGGGGCCGGAGAGATAGCATGAAGCTAGTGCATTTGCCTTGCATGCAGAAGGTCAGTGGTTCGAATCCCAGCATCCCATATGGTCCCCTGAGCCTGCCAGGAGTGATTTCTGAGTGTAGAGCCAGGAGTAACCCCTGAGTGCTGCCGGGTGTGACCAAAAACCAAAAAAAAAAAATTCTTTTTAATGTTTAAAAAAATCTTGGGGCTACACATGCTGCTGTAAGTTCAGGGACCACTCCAGCAGTGCTAAGTATATGGTGCCGGGGATTGAACCAAGGCCACTGCATGCAATAGATGTGTCTTATCCTCTGTATGGTCTCTCCTGACTTCTCAGCACCTTCTCCGGAAGGACCCCATGTGCCCCCGACCCTCCAGGGCTCGGCATGGGACGAGCACCGAGTGACACTCTGTGGAGGTCCCAAGAACCGAACACGAAGAAAAGACACCACAATGTCTACAGACTGTGGAGCGAATCGTAAGAGCAAACATTCCCGAGCCCGATTAGGGATCATTATATGCTTTTTTGCTGACTTCCCCACAGCAGGCCCTTCAAGTACCAGTACAATCAGATTTGATTAGTAAAGGTTGGTTCACCCAGGCCTTATATTTAACAAAATAAGGGAAACCTGAACGAAAGCTATAGCTATGGCTATAGCAAGGGGAGCCAGAGCAGGGTGTAAAGTTTCAGAGACCCTGTTACTGGTAACCCCGGTAACAACAATATGTAGGGGGGATTGGACTGGATTGATAAACTGTGCTCCCAGAGGCAGGGAGGGCACAGCCCTGCACTGAGCCAATGTGTGGGTGTGTCTATAGGGCCAAGTTGCCAGGAAAGGCAAGGTTGGTATGATGGCAGGCTCAGTAGGAAAGAGGGGAGAGACACCCTGGGGGTGTTTTTTCCCTGCACCTGAAAGAGGAATGGGGCAGCAGCTGTTCAGTCACGGCTTCCGCTGGGTCCCAGGAAGAGGGGATGATGGGGACAGGGAAAGACGTAGAGGAGGGCGTAGGGCTCCAGAGAGGCCCAGGGCATGTGGGGAGATGGGGTGTCTGACTGAGGCTCTGCTGGCTGGGCCAGGGAGTGTAGGTTGAAGGACCCAATGCGTGAGTGTGGGCAGAAACCCGGCCATGGAGAAAGGTGGGCTCAGGGCTCATTCTGGGTGCCCCACTCAGTGCAGCAGGGGGGGATCTGGGGAGACCCTGAGAGGCCCAGAACAGCTGCAGGGCCAAGCCATGCACCCCAGGCCTGACCTCTGGCGTCCTCAGCTCCACCCTGGCACTGCCCCTCACTCCTGAGGCTCCCTGGCCCCGGCTACCTTGATAGGCCTTTTCCCGCTTCTTCTTTTCGGTGTCCATGTACAGCTCAGACGCCGCCTTGATCTTCTGCACCCAGGCCGTCCTGGGGAGACGCGAGCGGAGCCATTGGGGGATCCCCACGCACAGCACCCGGCCTGCAGGAGCTCTGGAGCCCTGCCCCCCAGGAAGTGCTAAACAGCCCCCAAAGCAGGCCTTGGTTTAATTGCCAGACAGCTTAACTGGGGAGTGGGTCTGAGCACAGTCCCAGTTGCTACCACCCTCGGGGCAGAGAGAGACACAGCAAAGGGCCAAATTCATAGGGGTCAGAGCAGAAAGTGAGGCGCAGGTTCTGCCTCGAGGAAGCAGGACAAGTGAGGCACCTGGCACCTCTCCACGTGGGGCCCCACCCTCGAGTTAGGCCTCTGGGATGCCTAGCAGAGGGTATGGAATGGGAGGGGACCTGACCCTGACCTCTCATTAATGTTGTCCGTGCGTAGCGTGTAGACCCGGTCGATGTGGGAGATGTGGAAGACGGGCTCATCGCTGGACGGGTCGGTGGGCAGTTTCACCAGGACCTCATTCAGGAAAATGGGCTGCAGGAAGCAGGGGAATGCTGTGAGGTCGGGCCAGGCCGGAACCCAAAGCCTGTGTCTGTCTGCTCCCATGAGGCTGGCTGGGCAATGGGGACTCGTAGGGTCTGTGGCTTGGGAGCAAGGCACAGGCCTCTGTGGGGTCCCAGGAGTTCCCCCTTCCCCGCTCACCGTCTTGTACATCCGGAGCTGTACGTTGCACTTGGCGCTGAAAAGCTTGTCAGGGCCCGAGTTGGCGAAGGGGCGGGCGGCGCAGGTGAGCAGCAGGAAGTCGTTGAAGAGCAGCGCCTGCAGCTCCTTGTGGCTCTTGGTCTTGTACAGCTTCCCGCTATGCAGCAGCTTCCGCGGGCCCAGGCAGTTGGTGAGGGAGTTGAAGATCAGTTGCTAGAGAGAGAGAGAAATAAGAGTCAGAGAGGAGGGAAGGAAGGATGGCAGCGTGAGTCTTAGCACACACAGCCTGGAGAATTTCACCTGTTGACCCACCCAGCATGGAATCTTCTAGGTGCGCCTGGAAGGAGTCCATCTAAGCATGGGCCCTCCCTTCCTGTCAAACCTCAGTTCCAGCTTGTGAAGGATGACAACAACTTGTCCCCCTAAAGAACAGCCAGATCCCCATCGGAAGGGAGAAGGGGGCTGCACAGACACTGCTGTCCACCCCCAGCACCCTCCAGCTGCTCACCTCGGCCAGCCCGTCACACTGCACGTGCGCCTGGATCCATTCCAGCCGGTCTGAGTTCTCCTTCTCCCTCACGCCCTCGTTGACTTGGGAGCACAGCTCCTCGGCCTGCTCCAGGGCCAGCTTCAGGGATGAGTGGTCCACATGACTCTCTGGGGTGTTGTCCAGGATCTGCAAGGGAGCTGGGTCACGTGGGGTGCAGTGAGGCGCACCCTATGGTGGGGAGCACCGCACTGGGTCTGCCCCTCAGGGAGCTGATCTTCTTGCCTGTCCTGGGAGTTCCTGGGCAGCAGAGTCTGGGCACCTCACTGAGCTGCCATCTGACACGATGCCAGCTCCTGCTACTAAATTCACCAAGTGTCCTCAGACGGGTTGCCTGAAGCCTTGCTGGCCTCTGAGCATGGGGGGAGTGATGGCTCAAAGAATGGGAGAGGGAGGTTGCTCTTCAGGCCTGTGCTCCCCTCGGACACATCTCTCTCTTTGCTGCAGCTATGTCTGGTTCTTATCTTTTTTCCTTACCCTGGAGAAGACCATGTCCGCTCCTGACAGTATATTTCACTTCCCTCACATCTTTCTAAGTAACTTCTGTTTGGTTAAAAATTATTTTCCTGCAATGGACTCATGCAAATATTATATTCTAAAAATTGAAAAAAATATAAAATTATTTCATGGTGGGGCCAGAGCGGTGTCGCAAGGTGTAAGGCATCTGCCTTGTGTGCGCTAGCTTAGGATGGACCGTGGTTTGATCCGCCGGCATCCTATATGGTCCCCCAAGCCAGGAGCAATTTCTGAGTGCATAGCCAGAAGTAACGCTTGAGCGTCACCGGGTATGGCTCAAAACCCCCCCAAAATATATTTTATGGGGGCTGGAGCGATTAGGTAGGGTAGGTCATTTGCTTGGCATGCGGCCAACCTGGGTTCAATCCCTGGCATCCCATATGGTCCCCCATGCCTGCCAGGTGTGATTTCTGAGTACAGAGTTTGAGTAACCCCTGAGTACGCCAGATGTGGCCAACCAAAAAAACCAAATAGCAGCAACAACACAAAACTATTTTATGGTTTTTGATCTATAAAAAATTCGGAACAGCAATGACTTCCCCCTTCCCAGGAAGTCTGAGATGAAATACATCCGGAGCCTGTAGGGAAAACATTCCATTCATTCTGTGGTGACAGGGCAAGAGGACAGAGTCCAGAGCATAGCCCTGTGTGGTCACTAGTAGTGAAACCCAACAGGGAGACCCATCTCTTACCCCAGTCATTGGGCTCACAGTTCTGCTTACGATCCCCAAATGGGACGACACCCCGAAAGCCTATAATTTCCCTAAATGTTATCTGGGTGGTGAATGTGGCTGGCTGGATGCTCTGCCTGTGACTCCCCAGAGTGACTCTCCATGGGTTTGTGTATGGGGGGTGGTCCCAGCTTTCTGGGGTGTCATGGTATGGATAGAATTTGAATTCCTTTCTGAATCTGACGAACTTCTGAAAGAAGTGTGTGACGGGGGTCCGTGGGTGAGTGCAGTTCACTCATGTCTACTAGTGCCAACCCAAACACCAACGTTTATGCCAAGCTCTGGGGAAGGGTACAGAGAGGAAGTACTGCTGGGGCCTCCTAAGACATGGGGGGAAAGGAGAGAAAGGGCTTTGTGGGCAGAGAGGCCAGAGTGCAGAAGCTGCCCTGGACTCCAGATATCTCGGATAGCCACTGTGTCCAAGACTCACTGGTGCTTGAGGCTAGGGCTCTTTCCAGGCAAGTGGGGGACAGGCTGCTCGAGGACCCCAGTGGCCCCTTTAAAGATCTGCCCCAGGGTCCAGGTGATGTGGACTGGGCCCTGCACTCACGCTGCGTATGAGGAGTGGGTAGCGCGTGATCCTCTGCATGGGCTTGAGCAGGAAGCTAGACAGCGGCATCCCCTTGCAGCGTGGGTCCGAGGCCAGTTTCTGGAGGAGATAAGGTGAGGCGCTGGGGGAGGGTGCTGGAAACCTCACCCCCAGGGCTCCAAGCATTCCGGGACGCACACCTCCTCCCAACCTTCACACCCAGACCTCTCCCCGCCTGCCCCTCCTTTCCTTCCCTCCACTGGACAGGGACACTGGGTCCCCCCGCATGCATGTTCCAGGGGTTCACTTCTCTCCAGGACAACTGTGTCTGCCACACCACATAGGCACTGGCACCTGGAGCCTCCATCCTAGTCAACTCTGCCCGAGACCCCTTAATGCCAGCCCCAATTCCTCTGCTTCCAGCCCTGGCTCTATACACTCACTACCCAGGAGTCACCCCTGAGGCTCAAATAGTGGTGCCACCTCTCTGCCTGCCCGGCCCACTGTCCCCGCACACGCTCCTTTGCTTCAGATTCTTATTTCTGTTATTAGTCAGTCCCAGGGATCAAACCAGGGCCTCACACATACAAGCAAATAAGTGCCCCCAAGCACCTGTTCACTTCATCATTTCCTTCTTTCAGATTTTGGGGTCACTCACACCTGATTGGAGTGCTTGGGGGCTACCTCCGCTCTGTGTGGGAAGGTCACTCTGAGAGGTTGCTCCCAGGGAAGCTTGGGGACCGCATGGTGCTCAGGCTCTACATGCAAAGCGGCAGCATTGTTTATCGAGCCCTCCCTGGTTTTAAGTTCTGTTTCTGGGGATGTTTTTTAGTTTTTGGGTCACACTCGGCAATGCTCAGAATTTACTCTTGCCTCTGCGCTCAGAAATGCCTCATGGCAGGGCTCAGGGGAATATATGGGATATCATGGAGCTGAACCAGGGATGGCCACGTGCAAGGTTAAGTGTTCACCTGCAGGACTGTCTCTCTGGTCCTTCAGTTGTTTAATCTCATTGCATCTGATGCACTATTTTATATTTTCTCTGGAGTAAGATTGGTAAAAAATTTAAAAATGAACATTCTGGATGTATTTTTTGGAAAATACAAAGCCTTAAGAGAACCAATGCTGTAGGCGCTAGAGAGTTAATTTAGTACAGTGGAGAAGGCACTGGCCTTGCATGTCGCCAACCCCACTTCAGCCCCTGGCATTATTTTCGGTTACAGAGAACAGCTAAGAATCCCTGCAGCACAGACAGGGATAAAACCTGAGCACAGTCAGGCTGTTATTCCAGAACCAAACCAAACAGACGCAGCACAAACACCGCAATTGGAGCCATATGTGGAAAATCCTCCTCCTCTCAGTGCTGGAGAGAACTCGGCCATGTGCTCAGCCAGCCTGGCTTGGCCAGACTTGTTTTCTCTGGAAAAGCAAGGGGCTCCTGTTCCTCATAGCACGGGCTGCCTGACAGGCTCTGAGTCCTCACCTGCAGCTTGTGTGGAAGAAATTGTGAGGCCCACACGAGTTACCTTGAGGAACTCCTTGAAGTCGGCATCCTCGTCCGTCTTCTGCTGCAGCAGTGCTGCCCCGTTGAGCTGGCAGCTGCAGAAGCGGATGTAGGGCTGCATGTGTGCCAACTCGGCTGCCAAGATGTCCCCGATCATCTGTACAGGCATCTTCTCACCTCCCGTCTTCTTCCGCACCCGCAGGGCCCTGCCACACAGCAGCTGTCACTTACCTGTGTTTTTGCTGGTGGTTACTCCTGGCTCTGCTGCACTCAGGAATGACTCTATTTTTCTTACCATAAGATGCCCCTCCCCCCCAAGTGTGTCTTATGGAGCAAATGCCACCTGGAGTTGAAGTCTGAGTGCAGGGAAGGAGAGCATCTAAAAACTATGTGTGTCTTATGGTCAGGTGCATCTTATAGAGTGAAAAATATGGTACTCCTGGCAGTGCTTGGGGAACCGTAAGGGATGCCAGGGATCGAGCCCGGGTTGGCTATGTACAAGGCAAGCACTTTCCCCACTGTGATTCACCTTCACCGATGGGAAAGTGCTCTGGAAACAAGGGGAGATTGTCCAGGGATGAAAGCTTCATGGGAGGGAAGCAGTGGGGGATCCTAACACACACCCTGAAGCTCAAGCAAAAGCTGTGTAGGCCATGTGGACCCAGGGAAAAGTCTCACTCACTTCCGTTCCCTTTGACAACTGCTAACTGAGTCTTGGCTGAGTTTGCATACTCAGTTCCCCACCAGGGAGCTGGAGCCATGGAGGAGTGGAGGCAGTACGTGCACCCAGGAAAGGCACTGAGGTGTGGGAGACCTAGCATCCCACATATCAAAGGAACTCTGAATGAATTTTCCACCACCTGATTCAAGCCATAAAGTTTGCATAGCCCCGAGCCAAAAGGAAACTCTGCAAATAAATTTAGCCCAGCACACAGAATCTGGCTTAACCAGATTCCTTAACCTTTCCATGGAACCTGTTTTTGTAACTGCTCTCAAGCATGTAGTTATAGATAGGTTTTTGTAAGGTTTAAACTGTGATCCTTACTGCTTGCACAAAAGAAAGATCTAAATGAAAAATAGGCTAAACAAAAAATTGTATTTGCGTAAATATCAATTAGCTATTTGTTTAAAGATTTGCTTCCCCTCCCCCCATCCTGCCAGGTTCCTCTTTATCCTTCCCGCCATCAAAATGTGTTTATGCTCCCATTGGTTAAAATTGTTGTACTTGTACAAATCTGATTGGTTTATGTTTCAATCCTATGTTACTACCCCTCCCACAGGAGCAGGGCATAAAAACCCTGCTCTCCCCTCATTAAAGCCTCTTGACTGGAATACACCTTGAGCGTCTTACTAACTTCTGCAGCTTAATTTTTTAGGTGTTCACAAAAGAGCTTAACACTCGCGAATTATTTGTAGCTGCTTTCTGCCTTCTGTCCCGGTTGAGAGAAAGCTGCTGGCCAGAATTCTCTCCCAGTAAAGGACAGGAGCAGAGGCAGTTATACTGAGGCCCCAGGGGACATACAGTTTCAGCCACCTCCAGGCCTAACGGGCAAACTGTCCCAGAAACAAAATTCCTGCAACTGCCCATCCTGCTGGCCAAACTGGGCCCACGATGAGCTGCGCTTCTCTGCTTATTCTGGCTTCTAGCTAGTCTGGGGTCTGCTGCTAACCATTATGTGCTTTTCTTTGATCACAGAATTTTCCTTGTCACATGGCTTTACGTTCTTCAAGATGAAGCAGTTTATGGTTTCAGGGCATGCCATAAAATGATAGTAGAACAGGGGCCTGGGAATATAGTACAGCAGGAAAGGTGTTTACCTTGCACAGGGTTGGACCATATGGTCAACTGAGCACCAACAGGTGTGATCCCTGAGCACTGTCAGATGTGGTTCAAAAACAAACAAAAAAATGATAACAGGGGCCAGAGAGATAACACAGAAGGTAGGATGTTTGCCTGACATTGGCGGACCTGGGTTCAATCCTTGGCATCCTATAGAGTCTCCAGAGCCTGCCAGGAGTAAGTAACCTGAGTGCTACTGGGTGTGGCCCCCCAAAAGATAAAAAACAGAAGTGCAGAAAATGGCTGAATGCTTGGGGCTGGAGGTGCCAGTGGCAAGGCCAGTGTGCCCAACTCACTTGAGTAGCTTCGTGTTGGACATAATAAGTTCCTTCCAGTTCACAAAGATCAAGGCCGTTTCTCCTTCCGCGAGGAAGCCTGACTCCGCCATTGGTTTCTGGAAAACCTAAATACAAAACACATGCAAACAAGACAGGGTATGAATGGATGGCCCCAAATCACACACCAAATCTCAACAAGCATGTTTTAAAAAATTTCTATGCTTGTGAAACCTAGATGCCTCATTTCCCTCCAGTCTCTGAACCGCTGTCAAGGGCAAGTCTAGGCAGCAGCCTGAGAATGAAATGGGAGAGTCTAAGGGCAACCTCCAGGGCTGTTTCAGAGGTGATTGTGCCCTCCACATATAGCGCCAAGCCTGCAGGACTGAGGAAGCAAACCTGGCCAAGTCCTCAGCACTCTGGAAGCAACCAGAAACAGAGGCAGAAGGTCCAAGCACAGCAACAGAATTTCAGAAATGGATTCCACCTCCAGGGATTAGTTTGTTTTTTGTTTGTGGGCCCCAGATGGTCTAACTCCTGGCTCTGCGCTTAGGGAACTCCTGGTGGTGCTTGGGGCATCATATGGGATGCCGGAATTCAAACTGGGGAATACAAAGCAAGTGCCTTCCCCACTGTGCCACCGCTTGGGCTCCTGGTAGCATTTCTGGGGGCAATGGTGAAGAAGTGCGAGTGTCCCCTCGTGTCTCTCTCATTCACTCTGAGGTGTTCCCCAGCTCTCCCACCTCATTTTGCCTGTGACTTCCAGGCCAATGGCCCACATCTGTGTTTTGACGTGATTTGTGTCTGAAGCAGCGGATGTTCTAGTTCAGCGCTCCCTTTCCTCTCGAGTCAATGTGTCATGGCCCTCAGCTGAGGGAACCACTTTTAAGGAGTCACTTTAAGGGCGAGCAGGTGAACCCACAGCCCAGCAGATGTGGCTGGTGGTACGGTGCCCTGGGTGCCAGTGCAAGGAGCTGAGACTGTGCCAACCAAGGCTGCTGCTCCACCGGCACAGGCTGGACGGGCCAGACCCAGAAACCAGCTTCTCTCACAGGACCCTGTCCCGGACTGTTGGTGGGCAGTGTTCGTCCCCCAACAAGGCGAGGGGCACTTGTGAGTAAAGCCTGTGTCTCCTGACACAGACATGGCTATGCAGCTGCCCCTCCTTGTGGAAGGAGCAGAGCTGGGAGGGGTCCCGGGGAAAGCTGAAGGAGCTCAGGGGCTTCAGCAGCTCCTGCTAGTCCAGCCCTGACCAGAGTGGGGGATCACACCCCTCTGCTGGCCAGATTCGAGCAGGGTCCGGCCCTGTGCCACCTCCGACCAGTCACTTTATCACTTAAGCCTACCTTGCGGAGGGGGTGGTGTCTCTGCAACACCCCACCTCTGTGCTTCTACTAGCCCGAGGATGGGCCTGCATGAGAGAATGGGTGGTAGGTGCGATGTCCAGGCCCTCCAAAAAGAGGGGTGTGTGTTTGTGTGTGTGTTCCAGGGGTCCCGTCATAGGCCGCACCCCAACCTCGCCACACTAACCTCCACCACCAGCTGCAAGTCGCTCACATAGCGCTCCTCGGTCTGGATCAGCTCGTGGATGTAGCCCTGCCGCTTGCGCTCCATGGGCTGCATCGTGTCCAGGGACTGCAGGTCGGCACACCCTGTGAGGAGAGGGCGAGTTACTGAGCAAGGGGGAGCAAGGGAGTTGTGCCCAGTCCACCCCTGCTTTCCCCCAGCATGCAAAGAGCCGGCCCCGTGGGCCTCCTGGTGCGTGACTTCCGGAATCAAGCAGGAATCGGGGAGCTGGACCTGCGGGGCACTCTTGAGGGAATCCCTGCTCAACTCCCTTCTCTGGGGTTCTCAAAGACCGAATCATGAACCAAACCTGCGCAGAAGCCCTGCAGATCCCCAGTGCGGATCATGGGCCATGCGCAGACACGCTCTTCTGGCCCACTGGGGGAGTTTTATCCGGGGAAAGACTTGCTTAGCTATGATTTTGGGGGCAGTGTAATCTTTTGTGGGGGGTCTTCCTGGTGAATGCTGGGCCAAGGGTGCAGCACTATTTCACACCTACGTGATGCTCAAGGGCTACACCTGGTGATTTTTGAGGGCCCATGTTACTGGGAATCAAAGTCCACCGGCTATGTATTAGGCAAGTGCCTTATCCTCAGCCTATCTCCCCAGCCCCAGAGAGAACACAGAGCAGTGGAGACAACAGAAAAACTCCTGAAGTGGGAGAAGCAAGGAGAATATTTTTTTAAATTCATTATTTTTTCTTTTGGGGGGAATTCCTGGTGGTGTTCAGGGTCTACTCTCAGGCAAGGAATTTGCGGGGATCATCTGGTGCAGGGGTCATGCCTGGGGTTCCTCCTGCTAAGCTAGAGAGATAACACAGTCAGAGGGTGCTTGTCTTGCACACAGTCACCCCAGGTTCAATCTCCTGCATCCCTTATAGTCCCCGAACACTGTCAGGAGTAACTGCTGAGTGCAAAGCCAAAAGCCAAAAAACCCCTGAGCACTGCTGAGTGTGGACCCCTAAAAAGTATGCAATACACTCCAACTATTTTTTGTGTGGGGGAACCACATTTGGTGGCACTCAGGGGTTATTCCTGGCTCTACGCTCAGAAATCGCCTCTGGCAGGCTGGGGGATCATATGGTATGCTGGGAATCGAACTAGGGTCCATCCTGGGCCAGCCACATGCAAGGCAAATGCCCTACCACTGAGCTATCACTCCAGCCCTTGAACTCCAACTCCTAAGTATCTCCTCAGCACCCTGGATTGGGGGTTCTTGAGGTGAGAGAGAGAGAGCTCAATGGCTGACTTCAGGCTTGAAGTGGGAGGCCTGGGTTTGGTCCCTTGTCCCACTTATAGTTCCCGAAGCACAGTCAGGAGAGGCTCCTGAGCACTGTTAGTGTGACCCCCAAACTAAAAACTAGATAAAAAAGAAATGAACAGGGGGGGGGGGATGGCGAAGTGGCGCTAGAGGTAAGGTGTCTGCCTTGCAAGCGCTAGACCGAGGTTCGATCCCCCGGCGTCCCATATGGGCCTTCCAAGCCAGGGGTGATTTCTGAGCGCTTAGCCAGTAGTAACCCCTGAGCATCAAACGGGTGTGGCCCAAAAAAAAAAAAAAAAAAAAAAAAAAACCAAAAAAAAAACAAACCAGAGGGCCTCTTTCTGACTGCCGTGGAGGTTTTGTTATTGGTTACAGAAATGTGCTGACAGTCCTCACTCAGAGACTGTTGGTTTTTCATGTACACCTTGCCACCAACTGGAAGGAAACTTCTCCCACAGTCAGACACAGATGGAGCCAGGAGGGTTCAGTTAGGTCAAATGAACATGAGCTTATGGGGAACCATTTTATTCTGTTCTGCTTGACCTGGGAGCCCCTACAGGGCTGACCCAGGTCCTGCCAGACTGCCAGGGTAGAGATGAGGGCAGGATGCTTGTGGAGATGGCCCACCCTGAGTGATAGCACAAAAGGATTCTGACCTCTCTCAGTTGACTCAGATGAAGTTCCTGCTATTGGCTTACAACTTTAGCTCTAGAAGTTTTCCAGCATCTGCCTAAAACATGCTTGTGTTTGAGCCCCTTACATGGAGTCCAGGTCTGTGGAGCTGCTCTGGCCTCAGCCAGGCATTGACATGAATGGGCCCACCACCCTGCCATAGCACCCCACAGGCATGGAGGCTTTCCAGAGGTTCTGTCCTCAACTGATGTTTCTTATTTTCTGAGGCTCGAATGTATACATTGCTGGCTTATCTGAGTTTTTGTTTTGATTAGTTTTGGGGTAGGAGGTGCTCAGGGGTTACTCCTGGTTCCACATTCAGGAATCACTCCTGTTGGTGTCCAGGGGACCACATGGAATGCCAGGGATTAAACTCAGGTTGCTGTGTGCAAGGCAAACGCCCTCCCTGCTGTGGCTATCGCTTTGACCTCAACAGGCTGCTGGCTTGATCAGGATGAATGTAGGGACTGGTTTGTACTTCCCCCAAATCCAGTCCTTGGCTCTCACTGTGTTCTGACCCAAATCTCACCTTGCCTCTGCCCTATTGCTCTCATGTGCCGATATTCTTAGCTTGATGTCAACAAATGATGCTCGGCTCTTTCACTCTGTTTCTCTAAGTCCTCCTGGGTCTGGACTCCTGCTCCCCACCAAATCTTTATCCTTGGGGGTTTCTGCTTGTCTTCGTGGTTTCCCCCAGGCTAAAATGATGAAGTGTCACCCTCTATACCCTTAAGTAGAGAGGCTCCTTCTGTTAGTCCAGCTCCCTGCTGACAATTTGACATCTGCCAGATGTTCCACTCAAGGAAAAGCCCTCAGCTCTTCCTGACCCTTCCCTAACTGGGGGCACCCCGGCAGTGCCAGGCAGCATGTGGATGCCAGACTTATTTCCCAAACAAACAGAAGAGAATCTATAATGATTAGATCCAGAGAAACCAAGTCCACCTGAGAGTATTCTGCAAATACAAGGCAGAGGCAGCAAGGAACAAACAGGGTAAAGATGAAACACACACGACATGCAGGCGATGCTCGCTAGCTCCAGTGAAGGTAAGAGGCTAAAGCTGTCTTTTAATAGAGACAAAGAGAGACTGGGCAAGGGATGTGCTTATGTGGGAGGCCTGGGTCTCAGGCCCAGCACCGTTGGTTCCCCAAGCACAGTGTGACCCCAAAACAGAACAAACAAAAGATAGCCTTAAATAGATTTTTTTTTTGGGGGGGGGATAACCATACTCGGTGATGCTCAAAGATTACTCCTGGCTCTGCACTCAGAGAGCACCTCTGGCAGTGCTCGGGGGACCATATGGGATGCCAGAGATTGAACCCTGGGTTGGCTGTGTGCAAAGCAAGAGCCCTCCCTACTGTACTATGAATCCAGCAGCCCCTCTCGAAGGGGTTTAAAAAATTTAGCTCTGTGCTCCTTAGAGTGACCTGGACACCACAGAGGGGACTGTGCTGAGTGAAGTCAGCTGGAAAGGACAGATACAGAAATGACCTTTCACATGTGGGATTTACTCAGCCAGGTAGCAGCACAAGAACAGAGGCAACACAATAAGAGAACTGATGTGTGTGTGTGTGTGTGTGTGTGTGTGTGTGTAGGTTGAAAAGTGGGTTCTTGGGAGTCTGGTGGTAGGTGTGATGTTGGACTCAAATACATGGGAAATTATCAGTAACAGTGATCTTCATCACAACCTCAATCAAGTTAAAAAGTGAGGCCTCCCCCTCCAAAAAAAAAAAAAAAACAAAAAACAAAAAAAGAAAGAAAAGTGAAGAACAAGCAGGAGAGATAGCACAGTGGTTGGACATTTGCCTTGCATGAAGACAACCCAGGATGGACCCAGGTTTGATTCCCAGCATCCCATATGGTCCCACAAGCCTGCCAGGAGCGATGAGTACAGAGCCAGAAATAACCCCTGAGCACTGCCGAATGTGTCATCCCCCCAAAAAATATGTGAAGAACAAAGCCAAACACAAACTACATGCCATGATGCTTGGAAACAAATGTCCTCGGTTGCGGAGCAGTAAGGAGAAGCCAGCAGGAGAGCCTGAGAGGAGAGTGGGCGCTGGAGATTCCCGTGAAGAACAGTGACTAATCCCATGGGCTGAGTGTCGCTGTGACTGTGTGCAGCTCAGAGGTGAAACCATGCTGGGCCCTGCGCCCAGAGAAACGGGCAGCCAAGATCACATGGGACTCTGGAGTGAGACTAAACAAGGGGCTCAGATGACCATGCAGGACACCTGCTCTGAAAGCTTCTGAGGGCAATGAGATCTTCCTGTTTGGCAGACAGAGCTGTACCCACCGTGAAGCCACACACTTGTGATTTTGTTCCTATGCATTACATTATTTTTATTTATTTTTCTGGTTTTTGGGCTACACCCGGCAACGTTCAGGGGTTACTCCTGGCTCTGTGCTGAGAAATCACTCCTGGCATACTCAGGAGACTATATGGGACGCCAGGATTTGAACCACCATCCTTCTGGCAAATGCCCTACCTCCATACTATCTCTCAGGCCCCAAGTGACATCATTTTTTTTTCTTTCAGTTTTTGTGTCACACCGGGCATCGCTCAGGGGTTACTCCTGGCTTTAAGCTCAGAAATCGCTCCTGATGGGCCTGGAGAGACAGCACAGCGGCATTTGCCTTGCAAGCAGCCGATCCAGAACCAAAGGTGGTTGGTTTGAATCCCGGTGTCCCATATGGTCCCCTGTGCCTGCCAGGAGCTATTTCTGAGCAGACAGCCAGGAGTAACCCCTGAGCATTGCCGGGTGTGGCCCAAAAACCAAAACCAAAACCAAAAAAAAAAAAAAAAAAAAAAAGAAATCGCTCCTGGCAGGCTCGGGGGACCATATGGGATGCCGGGATTCAAACCACTGTCCTTCTGCATGCAAGGTAAACGCCTTACCTCCATACTATCTCTCCGGCCCCAAGTTACATCATTTTTTTTTTTTTTGGTTTTTGGGTCACACCCAGCGGTGCTCAGAGGTTACTCCTGGCTGTCTGCTCAGAAATAGCTCCTGGCAGGCACAGGGGACCATATGGGACACCGGGATTCGAACCAACCACCTTTGGTCCTGGATCGGCTGCTTGCAAGGCAAACACCGCTGTGCTATCTCTCCGGGCCCAAGTTACATCATTTTTTTTTTTTTGGGGTTTTTGGGCCACACCCGGCATTGCTCAGGGGTTACTCCTGGCTGTCTGCTCAGAAATAGCTCCTGGCAGGCATGGGGGACCATATGGGACACCGGGATTCGAACCAACCACCTTTGGTCCTGGATCAGCTGCTTGCAAGGCAAACACCGCTGTGCTATCTCTCCGGGCCCAAGTTACATCATTTTTAAGTGAAGCTGACAACTCTTGAGTTGGACAGACTACTGAGAGTAGGGGACTTGCACACAGCAGTCTGGTTCGATCTTTGGTATGATACTGAATCTCTGAACATTGACAGAGGTCAGTTTTGAGCACTGCTGGGTGCGTGTGGGCTCAAACCAAAGGAAATTGATTTCACTTTATTTACTTATTGGGGACGTCTGATGGTGCTCAGGGGTTACTCCTGGCTCTAAACTCAGGAATTACTCTTGGCAGGCTCAATTGAACCATGAGACACTGGAGATCTAGCCTGGGTTAGCTGTGTGCAAGGCAAATGCCCTATCTGCTATTGTTCTGGCCCTGAAAATTATCTTATATTTAAACCAAAGTGAAGTAACCAAACTAAAAAAAAAATAAAAGAAAACAATCTCTTGTGTTCTTTGCTGGCCCCGTCAGGTTCTAAGTCAGGTGTGTTTGCTGGTTTGAGTATAGGCTGTCACCTGGTACTGCAATCTATCAGAACACAAAATAGATGATCTAAAAACAGAAATGTTCTGGCACTTCGCTTCTGCATGTGACACTGTTACAAAGGCAAGTGGACAGGAGAACTTAATTACCTTTAGTCTGAATTTGGATCTACGGTCAAAGGTCTCCAGTTTAAAAGTAAGCAAACCCCTGGTAATGGCAGACAAAAGAGGTCTCAGCTGTGCTGAACTCAATGGGGGAAGCTAGTGAGTTGGTTGGGAAGGTGAAGAAAAGAAGGTACAGAAATTCCCCCAGAGGTGGATCTTGGCTCAATTTCCAACTCTGCTGCTTATTAACTCTGAGACACATTCAAGTGCTGAATTATGCAGTTTAGTGTGTGTTTGCTGGTTTTCTAATATTTCTAATATTTGTGTGCCAGACATGGGAGTGGGGCTTCCTAACTCCTGTTTCATCCATGATGCAGGCCTTAATCCTTTTTCTACAGATGAGATGAAGGCTTGGAGACTCAGTGCAACTGCCCGATAAGCTCAGGTCAGCTTCTCTCTGACCCTGACTACTGCCCTTGACAAAAATAGCTTTAGGGTGTCTCTCTTAAAGACACTTTTCACCCTCTACAATTGTGCTTATCGAAACATTAAAATATGACAAATAGGGGCCGGAGCGGTGGCGCAGCGGTAGGATGTTTGCCTTGCATGTTGCTGACCTAGAACGAAATGTAGTTCGGTCCCCCGGTGTCCCATAAGGTTCCCCAAGCCAGGAGCGATTTCTGAATGCATAACCAGGAGTAACCCGAGTGTCACCGGGTATAGCCCAAAACTCAAAAACAAACAAATAACAACAACAAAAAAAGAAAACAAAACCATGACAAATAGCCAGCACATCCATGAGAAGACACTCAGCACTGTTAGACATTAAGGGACTGTAGAACAAATCATAGCGTAACCACAGGACAGGGGTATGTAAGGCATCAGCCTTACATATGGCCAAAACCCTGGTTACAGAGCCAAGGAGTGAGCTCTGCCAGGAGTGATCCTCAAACCCCCACAATCACAGAATCACAAGTGTTGGTGAAGATGTGTACTGTTGGGGGAAGAGAAATGGTGGAGCTTTGGGGCTGCAGAGATAGTTAATGGGTAGGAGTTGCCCTTGAACATGGCAGACCTGGGTTCCACCTGGGACATCCCATAGGATCCCTCAGAGCCAACCAGAAGTGATCCCTGAGCACATCCAGGAATAAGCTCTGAGCATCACCAGGTGTGGACCCCAAACAAAAAACAAACAAGCAAAACCCAAAGAACAAAATGAAATAAGAAATGGTACAGCTTTGATGGAGTCTGGCAGTTTCAAAGTGAAAGATAGAGATCACCCTTTGACTAGGAGGGTCTGCTCCTACATAAGAACTCAAGATAAATCCAGGTGTGTGTGTCCTCGAAGGATCTCAAACACAAATGCCCATAGCAGGTTTTTCACAATATAACCGAAGTAGACATAAACCAAATGCCCACTAGATATGGAAAAAAAGAAGGGAAGCATGCAGAGAATGGACTATTTCGTCATAAAAGAAATGTAGTAGCCAAACCAGAGTAACATACCTAAATGCAATGGGGGTTCAGCTCAGGTAGAGCTTTGGCCTGTGTGTATCAATCCTGAGTTGCCTCCCAAACTAATTCCCAGTCCCCAAGCTTTTGTACTTGGCCTTCACTCTCTCTGTTCTGTGTCACTCTAATTCTCTCTCCTCTCCAAGCCCCAACCCCCCTCTCTAAGTCCCACATTCTCCATATAATTAGTATCCTCCTGCAATAAAGCTATTTTACTAGAGTAAAATAGAAACCAAAACACAAAACAGGAATAAAATATGAACCAGAGCACCTTGAAAACATTTTATGAGGTAAGTCCATTAAACCATCCACATACTTTATGATTCTATTTATATGACAGAAAGGGTCAGAACAAATGAGATTTTTAGTAGCCGCCAAGGGCAAAACCGAGAGGGGTCTGGGGATAGGAGGAGGGGATAAGGCTTATTATTTTTTTTGGATGAAATGTTCTAGAATTATGGTGATAGTGGCACAACTCTAAATATAGTGAAAGCCATTCAACTGTATGCTGTCAATGGGTGAACTGAATGATAGAGGAATTAAAGCTATTGCAGAAAACAAGTACTCACAGTCCGCTTTTTCTTTTTGGATGCTAGCCTTTTAGGCCACACCTGGAGGTGCTCAGGCTCAGTTCCCAGGACATCATATAGTGCTAGGGATAAGTTCGAATACCAGTCTTTTTTTGGGGTAAGTGTTGAGAATAGGACCCGGGGACAAATGGGACCCTATTATTTTAGATCACAACTGTTATTTTGATTTCTGGGACACATTTATCCTCAGAGATCACTCCTGGCAGTGCTCAGGGGCCCTTATGAAATGGTAGGGATCAAATCCAAGTTGGACATGTGCAAGACAAGTGTTTTACATGCTGTACTGTCACTTTAGCCCCTCTCCTAAATGTCATGTAACCTTTACCATTAAGAGGTAAAGGGATTTGAGGACCTTCAGAAGGCACAGGCATATAAAGAATACTCCCTTTTATTGACAAGAGATGGCTGTGGAACCAGAACTTCACTGTTTTATAAAAATGATGACACTAGCAACACAATATATATATATATATATAAAGTTTCTGGGCCACACCTAGTGGTGCTCAGGGATCGCTCCTGGCTCTGGACTCAGAAATTGCTCCTGGCAGACTCAGGGGACCATATGGGATGCCAGGGATTGAACTCGAGTCCGTCCTGGGTTGTCCACATGCAAGGCAAATGCCCTCCTGCTGTGCTATCTCTCCGGTATATGGTATTTCTTTTGTTTTTCTAGAACCACTGCCTCTTTTCCGCAGGGATGGGATGGAGGAGCTCCTTTTACTTGGAAGCCCTTAGCTATTGATGTATCTAAGATCTGGTTCCTCTCCTAAATATACCATTTCTTTGCATGGCTCATGGACACATTCATCCCAATAGCAGATACGTGTCTCCATGCTCTTCTCCTCAGACCCCCAGGTCTGATACTTTGTGGTCCTGACCACTCATCTTCCTCTGTGCCTCCTTTGGCCCCCCATCTGATTTTAGCTGCAATCATTATTCTTCCTTCTCATAAACACAAAGTTGGTAACCAAACCCATTCTCCAATCTGCCCACATCCTTTATACCCACACTCCCACCACTTTTCTGTTGGAACTAATTCTTAATGGTTTCTTGCTTTTCCCCACATTGATAACACCAGTCCCCTCTGGAGAGCTCTGAAAAAATTCCCATGCCTGGAGCTAGGAATTTCGAAATTTCCAAAATTTGAGCATCACCATCTTTTTAAAGTAGGCGATTCCAATGAGCAGCAAGCCCTACTGCCTAGGCCCTCAGTCTGCCTTTTAGCCTCAACTTTTACTGTTCCTGGCATTGCCCTTCCTTTTCAGCAATAATGCATGTCTCATGATCACACCTTCCCACCTCCGCCCAGGCTGTTCCTTACCCTTATCTTACTTCCCACCATCCCACCCTCCATCTGGATTGTTTCGTAGCACATGGAACTGGTGAGCTGCTTCCTTCAGTTGAGTCTCCAATTCACCAATGCCTGGCTCAAAGAGGTATTTCTCCCATGGTGGCCAGCAAACATCTCTCTCTCTGCCTGCTTAGCTGCGTTATCATGATGCGATTTGTGCATGCCTACTCATCAGGAGTTACCTGGGACTTGGACCATATGACACTCATTTTCCTGTTCTAGGACTCTAGTGACTGGGACCAACCAACTCTGGTTGGTTCCATTCAGTATTTGGTGAATGACTCTCAGATGAGGAAAGGCTTTTTTTGGTGCTGATTGACTGTAGGTGCCAGAGATAGCATCTAGACCTCAATGCATCCAAAGGTGTACTACCACTGAGCCACACAGTCTTGGCCCTAGAGAGAAGTGTTTAGAAAAAGGAGTTATTTCTGCTTCACTATAGATAAGCGGGCTGGATTTTGGCCCATATTTTCAACTCAAGGTGAAACTACCAACTCTTGCTCTTGTATTCCAATTCCTTTAATAAAGACTCTTATTTTAGACTTACAAACTATAATTTCTCATTCCATATTTGCAATGAGGATTTATTTATTTATTTTAGGTTTCTGGGCCACACTCACTGGAGTTCAGGGGTTTGCTCTGGCTGTGCTCCTATGCTCATATTCTGTTGTGCTGGAGTTGGTCACAGGCAAGGCAAAGTGCTTTAACCCCTGTAATGTTTCTTTAGTTCAAAGATGAACTTTTCTCACCTTCTTAAAAAAAAGGGGGCGGTTACAATAACATAGTGATTATTATTACTATTTTAGAACTTTGGATTCCAGCCACATGGTTTACCTTATCACTAAGCTATATTAATTGGCCAGAGTAGTCAATTTATAAGTATAATTACTTTAGGTTATATTTTCCTGGGGGCCTCACACCACACAGGGTTCTAGTAGGGTGCACTCTACTCCTGCAGGTGCTCAAGCCCATGTGAGCCTCCCAAAGTATTGATTGCTCTTTATTTACCCTTTGGGTCATCTCCCTGATCACAGGTCAAAGTTTCTGTTGCTTTGGTGATACGCATGATGGTCTCAGACCAACCATCTCACTGTTTACCATTTAAAACTTCTCTTGCCTCTTGTCTGATAAAGTGATTTACTGGCCTGTGACCCAAGGGAGGAGAAATTCCAAAGAAATTCAATCCCAGCTACATATAAACAATTTAAAACAAGCTTTAAAGGATCCTTCAAAAGAAATACACAATACAAATAATGGAGTTTGTGTCCTTTTAATAAACACACTTGCATAGTTATATTACAATTTTGTAAAAATAAAAACAGTTTACCTCATGCCAAGCGTGCCCAGCATTTGCACAATCTCAATATTTTTAACACTATAGTTTTCAAGACACACAAAATAAAAATTTAAGGCAAAAAACAGCACTTTGCAACCATTGAATAATTTATTACATTACAGTAGCATCACAGCAGCATCCAATAATGCCACGTGGGGCAAAAGTCTCTCAGGATTTTCATTATAGTCTCTATTTACAAGAAGTTGTAACTGAGTAAAACTCATTCTACGAGAACTTGGCAAGTAAAGCTTTGGACTGGAATTGGCATTTCTTTCTCCACTTTTCCTCCCCCCACCCAATTTATTTTAAGCAATCAGCATTCATATCGTACATTAGGGTACGTGCTGACGAAGCAAACACACTAAAAAAGTAGTTCCAGCATTTTAATAACTGTATTCATTTGATAAGATAAATTTTAGAAATTACACCATGGTTAGGGTTGATTCCAATTTCCTTAAAAAAAAAATCAGCTTTGATTTTAGAACTGATTTTACTTTTTCATTACGAGAAAACTTGTTAGGTTTAATTAGTCACATACTTTAATGATCATCAGATAGTATAATTTTTAAATAAAAAGATATATTGATTCTCTATCCTCTACAGGATATGGATTTACTCACTTGGGTCCCCCTTTACAATTCCGTATATATGACAGTCTCCTTTTCACATTCCTTCCTAAGCAAATTAAAAGCGGCCTTTTATATTGAATTAGGAAGAAAGCAAGGACATGGCTGCAAATGAGGTATTGCAAAGGAGTGCATGCACTTTTAAAAGGACTTCAATAATTATTTTATGTCATACAACTTCCTTTACTTGAGTTTTCTTGCATATATGTGACAAAATACCTAAATAAGGAGAGGTATTTTGGGATATACATAAATTCATTTCCCAGGCTGACATTCAGTGTAAATACATCGTTATGTGATTTAGTCCATAGGTACCCGATGAATGCATTATTTTCAAGCTGGTCACAGATGCTAAGCACTCCCTGAATACCGTTCTTAATAATTTTAACAATCAGTGTCAAAGTGAAGAGCTATAAAAATCTTTTCTTTGAATCAGGATAGTAGATAAGCTCAACTTCAAAATCAGAGAGATTATGTTTACTAAATCATATTCTCATATCCTATTATCTATAATCTGACTTCTGACCTCAGGGTTTAAATTGGATTTCAAGTAATCGTCATTTCTCTGAACTCAGCAAGGGTGCAACTAAAGCAGAAAGGTCAGAAAATAGGGGCCAGAGCGATAGAACAGTAGGTAGGGCATTTGCCTTTCAAGCGGATGACCCAAGGTTCAGTTCCCGGCATCCCATATAATCCCCTGAGCTTGCCAGGAGTAACCCCTGAGTGCCTCTGGGTGTGGCCAAAAATCAAAAACCAAAAAAAAAAGAGAGAAGTAGTAGTTTAGAAAACCAAAGGTGAGATTGGCCCCAGCCCTATGAAAGGCAGGGGAATCTTGCAGACACTGTTGGTGCTTCTCCCTACAATGACAGCAGCTAACGCATTCTCTACCTGCAAGGTGACATTATTACTGTCCTACCGATGCCACATTTTTAAATGTCTCACAGAGGTGGCACATAGAGGCAATCTAAGAACTAGAAGTCCCTGCTCCAAGGAGCACACACATACATACCCATGCCCAAGAGCAGGAAGTACTTTGGGACACAGATATCTGGACCTTGTGAAGGTCCGAGTAAACTGCTAATTCTTTCCCAAGTGCTGTCGAGTTAGGACTGAAGCAATGAAGTTAGGACTGGAATCATTCATTTATGATGACAGGCACAGGAACATAAATATTGCACAAAATATGCCTCCAACTTTAAACACAGAGATATGAAAACAGTTTCACTTTTTCTTTAAGAACTCTGTGAGGGAAGAAGGGAAGAAGACTGGTTGAATGTACACCTGTCCTGATAATACCCTTGACAGTCACCAACAGCAGATTGCACTGCACTGTGTAAACATTATTCATTGCATAAATTTCTCTCACCGATTGCCAAATAGAGTTTAATACTGTTTGCGAAATACTCTTTTTTCATTTCGGTTCATTTCTCTCTCATGTGTGTGAGTTCCCACAGTTATACACATTCATAATGTTTATCTTTAAGTGTTTCCCTTTCAAGGAAAAGGAAAAAAGGCCTATGCCAAAGGTGCTTATAGGATTGAAGAAAACTTTGGACCAGAGATATTGGGATGGCAAGATAGATCAATCTTTCAAGTCTCAAAGAGGTTTCCAGAACATAAAGGAACAAAAGCTTCGTCATTCCATTTGCTTGCCCAAAGTTATTTTTTTGTGGGGGTGTGGGGGAAAGGAAAGAGGAGTACACCTGATAGACTTTCCGGGCTTAATCCTAAGCCCTCTGCTCAGAGCTCACCTCCTGGCTCACCTGACTCCTGATTCCTCTGCTCAGGGCTCACTCTTTGCATGGTTCAGGGGACAGTATGTTCCCTGCTGCCAGGACTGAACCTGCTCCAGTCAGCCACATGCAAGGCAAGTACCCTATCCGCTATCATCTCTTACTAAGGTAAAACCAGCCTACGTGCTTCAGGTGACCTGAAACCCTCAAGGAGTTCTTGTGACTTTTACTAGATACCTTCAGTTAATGCCAGCCAGCATCCTTTGTGACCTGGGACATGTTGTAACCTAATTAAAATAGGTAACATGAATTGACTTCAGAACATATCAAGTGATAAATGCTGTTTAAGCGAGGGCAAGTTTCTAGCTTACAATCACAGAGTCTTTTAGTCCTCAAAAGCCACCTGTTTTTAGTTTCTCAGTAAAGCAGTAGCAGCAACATGTGCTAGCACCAACAGAGCTGTTGAGGAAGGAGCCGGCTCAGGGCAGAGACCCAGCCATGGCGGTACCCAGCCCAGGCCACTTTCCCATCAGAGGTGAGGAAACCCCTCCATTCCCCAGGGTTATTGCTTCCCCTTCAAAACACAGGAAATAGAGACAAGAGTTACTGCAAGTGCTTCTCAGACTTTGGACAAGCGTAAACAGTGGTACTTGCATTGGCATTAGAAAGTAATAAACAGTGCACACAGAGGAGCGAATCGCATATTGAACCAATGAAGCGCTCATCGTGATTGGAGCTAGATTAGACATAAGAGCAAAATGAGGCACACTTCATCGGAACCCATTACGAAATATACACGTTGTAGCAACAGTAGAAAAAGCATGGCAGCCCGTTCCAAACCGGCAAGGACAGTTGGTGCAAATAGTGGGTCTTTGTGTGTTCAAACTCCCACCACGACAGGGCAAACTCAATGTGCAATGCTAATGACCCTGGGATTGCCAAATTCAAAAAGGAAGAAAACTGCTCAAGGATGCCAGAGGAGAAAAAACCGCAGGGAAAGCCACACAAAAGACCCACTATACCTTGAGATGGTTACAAATAAATTTTAGCAGTAAATTAGAAACACAAAAGAAATAATCCCAAAGGTGGCTCTAACATTCAAACGAAGTTAGTGATTTGTGTAGGAGAGAATTGACCAGGGCTGCCGCCCTGTCTCCACGCTAGAGTCAAACTTGGATAGTGGGTCTCTGGGGTGCTTTCACACTGGAAGACAACACTGGGTCCTATAAAAAGAAAAACGAGGGAAAAAAAAATGAACATAATGCAAATTAAGTGGGGGAGAGAAATCTGACTTAGACATGCAGCATCAATTACACAAATTGGGACTATTCAGATTCGCGACCTCTAGAGAAATGCTGATTACTTAGAAAACTAATACTTGTCAGGCCGACGAAACATTACGTCGCAATGTAAAAGTCAGCCAGTTTTATGGACACAAGGAATTTGACCAGATAGTTCATTTCCAAAACATGTGTTTTGGCATGTAATTACAATGACTTCAAGTCAATTCCTGATTTTCTCAGGTTGAGCATTTTCTTACCTTTTTAAGTCATAAAACTTTAAGTTAATAAACTCAAGCATAATGTGAGTCAACTCCACAGCTATCAACACAATTTACCCTATTCTTTATTGTCTTAGGAAAAATAAAGCTAGATGATGACTCCTCAGTTTTGAAAATGATCTCAAGGAAACAAAATCAGTTCTCTACTTCTTGCTCTCCAGGGTGATTAAAGCAGTTTTGTTTGAGCCACACTTGGTGGTGTTGGGGTGAGGTGGGAGCTATATGCCTGGCACAGTTTCAACAGGAAGAACAGAGAGCCTCAGAGGAATCTAATTGAAATGGTCCTCACAACTGCCGAACTGAGCCCTTTTGTTCCAAGTTGCTTGATGAACCTTGGTTCATCCTTTTGGGTACAACAATAAAGTAACTCACTTTTTAGACATAATAAAACCGAAGAAAAATAAAAATCAGACTCCCCAGTCAGATGTGTGGTAGCAGACAAGTCACTGGTGATCCCTTCCTAAGGAAGACAGCTTGAAAACTACTCCCTTTTTAAAACGAACAGTCTCCCCAGTTCTCCATAGGTGAAATGAAGATGGACTAAGTGGTACTCTGTACCCGCTCCCAATACCCTTTTGCTTACTGCTCAGAATGTGCCTTTCTGGCCTTTAGTCACAAATCCTCTGTGGAAGTCTTTTCCCCATAAATGCCTAGGGGATCTTTTTCCAATACAAATTTGCGAAAACATCCATTAGAGCAGTTGTTGCACCATCTAAATCAGGTCGGGGACTCTGGTCCAGGCCATCTGCCTGTACTGTGCAGCGTGTGGATGACGTTATGAATATCCCCGTGGCCCTTGGGAGAAAGAAGTTACCCCATCATTGATCTAAATGCTAAAGCTCGTGAGATCAGCTACTTTTCATGTCTGCATCTTAAATGCCTGGTTATGCTTATGTAGACACTCAAAGAATAGTTAAAACAAATGAGCAAATTTCTATATTTTGGCAGGGGCAGGATTACTTTTGGGCCATACCCGGTAATGCTCAGGGGACTATATGGGATGCCAGGGATCAAACTAGGTTGGACACATGCAAGGCAAGCAAGTGCCCTACTGGCTGTGCTATCTATCATTCTGGACCCTGAGCGAATTTCTAAACACTGAGGAATGCAAACATTAAACATCTTCATTAAGTAAAATCTAAGGCACTCAGAATTTTTTTCCTTTAGCATCTGCAGTGAACTGATAAATGGCTTTTCCTTTTCTTATTTTTGTGTTCCAACACTGCTAGATTCTTTTTCATTCAGGAGAATTTGAAATTGGCTATTTTTCTAGAATTGTTCTTTCCAATACAATAGCAACCAGCCATAATGATATATTTAGGCTTATATTCTTATAATTAAATTAAAATTTTAGTTTCTAGGTCATATTTATTTTGGTAGGCTAGTCAAGTTTAGCCGTGGGAGTGGAGAAGGAACAAAGAAATCTGTAACTGGCTGTGATCAATTAATTGTAAATACCACTGCACTTGGACCAGCCTCTAGGTCATATTAACCTCACTTCTGGCTTTTATTTTGGGGGGGGCACACCCAGCAATGCTCAGGGGTTATCTGCTGCTCCACAGTCTCAGGAATTACACCTATAGGTGTTCAAGAGACCATATAAGATGCAGGGGGTTAAACCCAGACCATCTGTGTGCAAGGCAAGCAAGCACCTTCCCCGCTGTGCTATCACTCCAGCCCCAATATCAGCCATACTTTAAATGTTCAGAATACATGTGGTTAGTGGCCAGTGGCCTTGGCCTCCTCATGCTGTGCTAACTGGACTGGCTGCCCAGCTCTAGGCCAATTCTTCTCACACTAAAAGATGAAGTAGTTTCTGGCCAAAAGCAATTTCCAAGGTCAATATGTCCCAGTGCAATTAATTTATGACAATTCAATTTCTGTGTGTTTTTTTATTCCCTCCTCGAAGGGTTGTTTCTTCCCATGTTACTGGATGCCATCCAAACTTCACCTAGTGGTGCTTGGAAGGCCACGTGGTGTCTGAATCACACACACTCTGCCCCCTCGGTGATCTATTTTCTGTATCATTCATGTACAAACATGTTCTGGCAACCAGATTTTGGGCTTTAAGCTATGTACTCTTTAAAAGCAATGCTGTCAATTAAATTTCTAGGAAGGTGATTTTTCTAGGAGGTGGTTAGTGTTTTGAATGAAATAGATTTCTCTGGCAAAAAGATTAAAACTCATCTCTAGGGAATCTGAAAGGATTATTCTAGAGGAAGTAGAAAGAGGTAAGGAAATGCTAGGAGCTATGATTCTGGCTGCTCTTATTAGGACTTTAAACTTCTTTGTTTGCTTTTTGTTATTTTTCTGCTTTTGGACGGGGCCATACTCCATGATGCTCTGGAGATAATAAAGGATGCCAATGATTGAACCTGGATTGGTCATGTACAAGGCAAGAGCCCTACATGCTGTATTACTGAGGCTGCCTGAAACTATGCTTTTGTTTTTTTTTTTTGGGGGGGGGCCATACCAGCTGTACTTAGGGGATCATTCCTGGTGGGGTTCAAGGGACCTTATGTGTCAGGAAATGAACCAACAAGGTCAGCTGTGTACACTATCTCTCCAACTATAAAATTTGTATTAGGTGAGACTTCATTGGGAGAAAATAAAGTGCTCCATCACTGGAAAACACAATAATAAAAACACTTTCGGGAAATGACTTTCTCGCATCATAGAATGGCAGGGGCTGGACTTGGAGAAAGTGCTATCCAGATGCCCTCCCGCATTTTCAGCTCAGGGCCCCACACCCAGAGGCTGAACTGTCTCTCCCTCTCTCAGGCCCGGGGGTGGGGGTGTACAAAAGGTGCTTCTATGCCATTTCTAATGATCAAATAAAGCGGCAAACACCTCAAGAGCCATATCATAAGTGGCCCATAAACACCAGCATTCATTTTTTTTTTGGTAACCCAAATCGTTATAATTTTTCTTGATGCTTTTCCTAAAATTCTGAGGAAGTATTAATGATGTTCAAACCATAGAACTGGTTTCCTCCTAGCTCCAAATTGAAAAACTTAATTACTTTAACTAAAGGAAAGGAGGTTCCAGGAACCATCTTCACAAGTTCTAAAGTGAAAATAAGAGACACGAGTATTTAAAAATTATGCTACAAAATAAATTAACTCTGGCACTGAATTCTTAGTATATCTTAGCTTTGACTGGGTCACTATTATCAATATGTCCTTAATAACAAGTTCTAATGTCACAAATATGGTAAAAATACAAATCACAATGCATTTTGTGAGAAAAAGTTCCACAGAAAATATGTGTGTGTCTGTGTGTGACATCCATTTTATAAGGTTGAAACGTATTCCCAGATATTGTTTGTGTCTTAATTTACAATTACACTGTTGTTAAATATAAGGTAAGATCATTATAGAAGATACTTTCACTGAAAGTCAAGTTCATGCTTCGAGATCTTTTTTTTTTTTTTTTGGTTTTTGGGCCACACCCGTTTGACGCTCAGGGGTTACTCCTGGCTATGTGCTCAGAAATCGCCCCTGGCTTGGGGGGGACCATATGGGACGCCGGGGGGATCGAACCGAGGTCCGTTCCTTGGTAGCGCTTACAAGGCAGACACCTTATCTCCAGCGCCACCTTCCCGGCCCCATGCTTTGAGATCTTAACCCTTGTGCTAATAGTGAAACATTTTAATTCTTCATCTTTTCTACCATGAGGTATGGAAATAAAAACAAAACAACCAACCAACCAAACAAACAAAAAGCCCCAAACAAACAAAACCCAAAAACCACCTCCTAATAAACAAGCATTTTAAGTGAGCTTTAAATTTTCCTAACCTGGATGACACGTATATATGTAGAAATAAATAATTAGTGGCCAAATTGATGGCATATAGTAAGGGAAATTCTGAACAGGTGTATAGGGAGGTGGTAAATGTAGTGATCAAGGGAAGTTCCAGTCCAGACAGCTGTCATACTAAGGAATCGGTGAAAAACTTAAATTTTAGGGGCTAGAGAGATAGCACAGTGGCAGGGCATTTGCCTTGCATACAGCCAATCCAGGATGGACGGTGGTTTGAGTCCTGGCATCCCAAGATGGTCCCCTGTGCCTGCCAGGAGGGATTTCTGAGCACAGAGCCAGGAATAACCCCTGAGCACCACCAGTGTAACCCAAAACCAGAAAGAAGGAAGGAAGGAAGGAAGGAAGGAAGGAAGGAAGGAAGGAAGGAAGGAAGGAAGGAAGGAAGGAAGGAAGGAAGGAAGGAAGGAAGGAAGGAAGGAAGGAAAAGGAAGGAAGGAAGGAAGGAAAAGGAAGGAAGGAAGGAAGGAAGGAAGGAAGGAAGGAAGGAAAGGAAGGAAGGAAGGAAGGAAGGAAGGAAGGAAGGAAGGAAGGAAGGAAGAAAGAAGGAAGGAAGGAAGGAAGGAAGGAGAAGGAAGGAAGGAAGGAAAAGGAAGGAAAAGGAAGGAAGGAAGGAAAGAAGGAAGGAAGGAAGGAAGGAAGGAAGGAAGGAAGGAAGGAAGGAAGGAAGGAAGGAAGGAAGGAAGGAAGGAAGGAAGGAAGGAAGGAAGGAAGGCAGACTTAAATTTTTTTCCCAATAAATTTTCCTAATAAGATCTGAAACTAGGACAAGAGGATTAAAGGAAAGCAGAGGAAGTTTAGGTCTGGTGACAGGATTTCTTTTTTTTTTTTCCCTTTTCCCCATTAACGAACCCACAGAGTAAGCGGTGCCTTAAAGGCTGACCCAGAGAGCAGCCAAGTCAGGCCAAGTCCTGTGACGTGCTAGGTAAGAGGTAGAACAGAGAGAACTACTCACACTGCTGACTTGGGTCCGAGTCCGTTGTCATCTTCACGTAGTTTGAAGGGAAGAGGCCGGTCACCCCGTTGATCTCTCCTTGCCACCAGTCAGGATCATCTTTGTTCAGGACGTTAATAAGCTGCCCCTTGGAGAAATTGAGCTCGTCCTCATTGTTTGCTGTGTAGTCGTACATGGCGATCACCTGACAGACTGCCAAAGGGGAAAAAGATGGTTCACACCAATCACTATGCAAGAACCCAATGCTCAAGTTTCCTAGGACTTATGTTTCCCTTCAGAGGCTCTGAGCCACCAAATGCACCCCCGTCCCTGGTTATCAAAATTAATAATTCTCTGAAAGCAGTTTTTCCCCGGGCTCCCCGGATAGCTAGTCTGGAGCAGCAGCAGGTTGCTGGGCCAAACACTGGCAGCCAGGACCAGGTCGCATGTGTCTAGGAGACTGTGGGCCCCTGCACACTGCTGAGGAGTCCCTGACCCCTGGTCCCTGCCCCTCAACCCATGTGAACTGCTGCCTCCCTCCCCCCAGTGTTGGGGTTGAAGCTGGGGTCTCAGTCAGACACCCAAACCAAGTATTTTCCTGCTGAACCCTATTGCCAACCCAGAATTGCTCCTTCTAAGAAAGGACGATTCCACTTTGAAAACTGCCCAGTAAGGTACAAGTCTCACTGAACAACTGGCTGCTATTAAATAGACTTTTGAGAAAGGTATTCTCAGAGGCCTATAACTCTTAGACAGAGAAACCATAGACATTGGAGGGGGGGGGGGTGTGTGCCCCTCAAGCGATGCTCAAGGGACCTGAGGGCCAATCCCAGCAGTTTACTACCCACCAGACCCGAGGATGGCCCTGCCACTTGGTGCTCTGCAATTTTGGTAACCCAAATTGTTACCAATATATTATAAATTGTTACCAAGGTACCAGAACCACCATGGTCACAGCCTGCAGGATTTGAAAGGCTTAAGGTTCCAGGCACCAAACGGGTGGGCATAGCTTCAGGTATGCTCTTAATATTGTCCATCTCATCAGCTCAATCGAAAGTGCTGCCAAGCTTTAATAAAATGAAACAAAAACAAGTGAACCTGCTCTCATACCAGGATGAAAGGCAGGAGTCGTTCTTTCACTGCTAGGACCCAAAAGCTTCACATGGCTGGCCGGAAACCATCCTTTCTGCCGCTTTTTCCCTCTGGCCTGTGAAATTAATACGAGGAGAAAAATAAAAAGTAATTATTGAGACATATAGTGCAGGGGTGAAGCATTTGTCTTGCATGTGGCCAACCCCAATCTGATCCCATCATGTATGGTCCCCCAAGCATTGCCAGGAGTGATTCTTTTTCTTTTCTTTTTTTTGTTTTTGGGCTACACTTGGTGACGCTCAGGGGTTATTCCTAGCTATGCATTCAGAAATCGCTCCTGGCTTGAGGGGCCATATGGGACGCTGGAGGGACTGAACTATGGTCCGTCCTAGGCTAGCGCAGGTAAGGCAGACGCATTACTGCTCCGTGCCACTACTCCGGCCCCAGGAGTGATTCTTGATTTAAGAGTTGGATGTGATTCCTGAGCCCCCAAATAAATAAATAAATAAATAAATAAATAAGTTCTGCTGAGATAATCTACAATCTAATAATAATATGTATGATATATGTGAAAGCTGCTATACTCACAAAAGCTCTCATTATAAGAAACATTATTTATTTGTGGGTTAGGCTTGACAGCACAGAACTCCTTCTAGTGTTCAGGAACCATAGGACATTGGGAATTGAATGCAGGTTGAATACATGCAAAGCATTCACCCAGACTACTGAGCTAGCTCTCCAGCCCCAAGGAAACAAATTCTGACTATGAGTTATGATGGGGGTTAGAAGATATTTTGGTAACATTTTACAACATATCATGTATCAAATTCCGACATTCTAGTAGTGCTTCAGCAGCACATATACTAAAATCGGAACGATACAGAGAAGATTAGCATGGCCCCTGCACAAGGATGACACGCAAATTCCTACATTCTACACACTCAAGTTCCTTATTTTCTATCTGCGGTGCTCAGGGCATCATTTAGGGTGCTAAGGACCAAACCCAGATCGGCCGCATGTAATATAGCTGTCTACCCACTGTACTATCTCTCTGGCCCCTTAAAACTTTTTATTTTGTTTATTTTGGGGGGGGCACACCTGACAATGCTCTAGGCTTACTCCTGCTCTGCACTCAGGAATCACTCCAGGCAGGACTCAAATGTGGTGCTGCAGATAAAACCTTGATCAGTCACATGTAAGGCAAGGGCCTTACCTGCTGTACTTTTGCTCTGGCCCACCCAAATAATTTCATGTGTCACTTACTCATCACTAAGACAACAGCAAAATCCAACCTTGGCTCTTGTCTTTGGCCTCTGGGAGATCATCTCTAAACCTCTGGGATGTCCTGACTGCAGAGTTTGTTTTCCTGGGGACCTCGAGCAAAGAGTCTAACACTGGCTGACACTGGGAGCTCAGCTTTCAGTCTTGTGGAGTCCACTCAGCCTCCAGAAGAACCAGAGACTGAATGCACCACACTGGTATTCAGCTGTGTCTATGTGACAGGAGAACTCTGGACACCAAGGTTAAGGGAGCTTCTCTGGCTGGCACTGGCCTATCCTTCCATTCCCCCAATGTTGACACGGCCATGATAACAAAGTAGAGGAGAGACAAATGCTCTGACCTGACTGCCTGTGACATGATTTCTCTGGGCAAACATTCATCTATCTCTTTAACAACTCACACTGAGCGTATAGTTGGTCTCAGTGAACAGATGACCTGAGGGTGGTCTGGGGGCTCCCTGAACTCTGCCATCTGTCTACCGAGTCAATAGCGAGCAAATAGAAAACTCAACATGCCTCAAGTGTGCTGCTGAGAAGGGAATCTAGAGAAACCTGCTTGGGGCCTATTTCAAACACTCTTATATACCATAAAAGTTTTCCTAAAATACTCTTAGGAAGTCCAAATCAACCCTTAAAATGGGATACATAGAGTACATCAAGAAACCAGAAATGATCAGAAATTAATCAGGAGACCAAAAATGAAATTTGTGGAAAGTTGTGTTTCCCAGTTTCTTGGGTCAATCTTTAAAAGCACTTCAGATGACCCTGAAGTCATGCCTTCAGGAAACTGTGACAACAGTCTCTATTTATTTATTTGGTTTTTGAGTCACTCCTGGTGATGCTCAGGGGTTACTCTACACTCAGAAATTGCTCCTTCCAGGCTCAGGTGTCCATTGGGGTTCCGGGAATCGAACCACCATCTGTCCTGGATTGGCCATGTCCAAGGTAAATGCCCTACCGCTGTGCTATCTCTCCAGCCCCTATGGCCATAGTCTATAAAGCATTGCAAAAGTTAAAATTTCATACAGTTATCCAAGAAGATTCTGGATATTTATTTTGGTTTTTGGGCCACATCCGGCAGCTCAGGGGTTATTCCTGGTTCTATGCTCAGAAATCGCTCCTGGCACGCTAGGGGGATCATATGGGATACCTGGATTCAAACCACCGTCTTTCTGCGTCTAAGGCAAACGCCTTACTGCTGTGCTATCTCTCCGGCCCCTAGTTATTTATTTTTATTTATTTATTTATTTTTGGCCATAGGTGGTGGTGCTTGGATTACTCCTGGCTTTGCACTAAGGAATCACTCCTGGCAGGCTCAGGGCCCAAATGGGGTGCCGGGGACCAAACCCACATGTGCAATATGCAAGGCAAATGCCCCACCCGCTGTGCTATCATTCCAGCCCCTAAAGAAAACTTATTCTTTACTGATTATGGACAGGGAAAAGACTAGAAAAATTAAATAAATAATAAAAATAAATCATGATCATTATTGTGTTGCTGTTATTTTTGTTCGGGGACCACACCGAGTGGTGTGCAGGGGCTACTCCTGCTCTGTGCTTGGGAACTGCTATGGGTGGTGGTTCCAGGGAGCAAGGCAGGCCTCCTACATGCAGAGCTGTGGCTTGATTCCTCAAGTGGGGATTAAGGGATCAAGGGAGCTTCTCTGGCTGGCTATTGTCCCACTCTGGCCCCCTCTTTGGCAACACTGGGTGGTAGTCATGATCTACTTCTTGGAGTGGTGTTTGGGGGTAACTCCCACTGGTCCTTTAGGGATCATGCAGTGTTTCAATGAGCAAACCCAAGGCTTCACACATGTAAGGTAAGTCCTCTGCCACAGAGCCACAGCGCCAGTCCATGTGGTTTAAAAATTATTTTTAAAATAAATGTATGTTACTTTTATGAAACGAACTGATAAGTGTTCAAGACCATTACCTGTAACTCCCCCTGCCACCAACCACTCGAATTTTTCTTCAGTATTAATATCAACTGTCCTGGTGCTAGGCTCAGTTGTTCAGAACCAGAAGCCACGTATGCTGAAGTTACTTGAGCAATCTCTGAAAGAGGGAGGAAAAAACCCCCAAAACTGTAACTTCAAAAGGGCAATAAACAGTGAAGCAAGTTTTCAGTTTCATTATTATACATACCAGGTTTTTTGCTTAATGTTCCGGACTTGCTGGCACTGCCAAGACTCTGTAAAGGAAAACACACTCATCAATCATTTCCCAACAGTCCAGATGTGAAAACACGATGGTTGTTAGCAATTAGAAATCTCAATTTCCCTAAAACTCTGGCTTTTATAAGATCAGAATGACCATTATTTAACATTAGCCAGATAAGCTGAAACACCAGCACTTTGGGGAGATCTGGTTCGTACATGCAAGTCGATGTTGACATCCACAGGTTCCATAGGAATTCAGATCTTTTTATTTTATTTTATTTTTTTGGTAGTGGTGCTGGAATGAAACCCAGGGCCTCCCAAAAGCAAGGTTTTTGGTTCTATCATTGAGACCGAGATATTCAATTTCATGGCCCATGAGCCACATGAGGCCGGCCAAGGACCTTTAATTAATCTGCCAGATGTTTTTGCCGCTGCTGCCTGTTCTGCTTAGTGGCTGACTCGTCTGGGTTGGAGTGTGCATGTGTGGGATATGTGCCACACCCTTCAAATCCCCTCTTTCTCTAGATTCCTCCTCTCACTCTCCAGCAGGAGAGGAGTCCTCAAAATACACCCACCAAAAAAGCAGGCACATAGTTCCCATCAAAATACTGGTAAGTTTGTTGACTTAACTTTACTTGTTCTTCATTTTAAATATTGTGTTTGTTCCTGTTTTGTATTTTTACTTCACAATAAGATATGTGCAATGTGCATAGGAATGTCTTTTTTTTTTTTAATATAGTCCGGCCTTCCAGTGGTCTGAGGGACAGTGAACTGGCCCCCTGTTTAAAAAGTTTGAGGACCCCTGGATTAGACAAACCCATTTATCAGTAGGGTTAGTATCAAAGTCCGCCGCATACAATGTGTTCAGTATATGTAAAGGCATACGTGAGTTGTGCTTCTGTCATAGCAGAAGCAGTATTAGTATTAAAAAGTACTTGGGGGCCCGGAGAGATAGCACAGCGGCGTTTGCCTTGCAAGCAGCCGATCCAGGACCAAAGGTGGTTGGTTCGAATCCCGGTGTCCCATATGGTCCCCCGTGCCTGCCAGGAGCTATTTCTGAGCAGACAGCCAGGAGTAACCCCTGAGCATCGCCGGGTGTGACCCAAAAAACAAAAACAAAAACAAACAAAAAAAAAAGTACTTGGGCTGGTTTTTTTTTTTTTTGCATGTTTCATTTAGATATGATCTAATAATAAAAACTTACACCCAGAAGCAGCTAAGATGTTTGATTTTACAAAATAAACTGAGCCGACCAGTTTCCTCTTCTAAGAATTTAAACAAGAGGCCAGAGAGATAGCACAGTAGTAGGGCCCTGAACATGGCCAACCCAGGACAAATGGTGGTTCAAATCCCAGCATTCCATCTAGTAGTCCCCAGTGCCTGCCAGGAGCGATTTCTGAGCGCAGAGCCAGGAGTAACCCCTGATCGTCGCCGGATATGACCCAAAGACCAAAAAAATATGTATATAAAATAATAATTTAAACAAGAAACAGGAAGAAGCTAAACAAAAAAAAATTGGGGGATAGGGGACTTTAGAGGGGGATTTTCACTTCTGCTGGTGCTCAGGGGACCATGCAGTGTTAGGGAAAACCCAGAGTTCCGGCATACAAAGCATGTGTACATACAAAGCCTTCTGAGCTTGCTCTCTGGCCACACAAGTTTCATTCTCTTTTTCTTCCCTTTCCTTCTTGTTGCACTAATACTATGGGCCACACCAGCCAAGGTTTGGGGTGCTGGGATTGAATAGTGGTGAGTGTTAAGCAAGGCTGTGTTCTACCATTTGAACCTTGTTCCTGGCCTGAGTTTTCTTTTTTTTTTTTTTCTTTATTTTTTTTTTTTTTTTTTTTTGGTTTTTGGGTCACATCTGTCAGTGCTCAGGGGTTATTCCTGGCTCCAGGCTCAGAAATTGCTCCTGGCAGGCACGGGGGACCATATGGGACGCTGGGATTTGAACCGATGACCTCCTGCATGAAAGGCAAACGCCTTACCTCCACGCTATCTCTCCGGCCCCCTGAGTTTTCTTTTAGTGGACACTGCTAGAGAACAAATTGGTGCAGTTGGCAGTAGTCCAGGGGTCACATTTACTGGGGGTGGGAACTGGAGAGAGAGTACAGAAGGTAGCCTGGGTTTGATCCCTGGGCATCCATATGGTCTCCCACTAGGAGTGATCCAAAAACAAAAACAAAAACTCCTCACACCACTGCTATACTCTATGATTCAGAGGAGGGAAGGATGCAGATGCTGTATATATCCATATACCATAGGATGAAAGAATGATAGGATAGTCATCATAATGACAGCCTCAGCGAAGTGATGTGCACGATTTTTTATAGTGGGTCTTTGCAGGTACCCCAAAATACTTAAATCTCAGCTACCATTAGACCCGGTTCTAATGATGGTTCAGTTAAAAACTATGGGGCCACACCCAGAAGTACTTCTGGCTTTGGACTCAGGGATCACTAATCACTACTACCAATGCTCAGGGGACCACATGGGATGCTGGAGATCAAACTCAGGTCAGCCACATGTAAGGCAAATGCCCTACCTGCTATATTATCACAGTCCCATAATTTTTTAAATTAAAATTTTATTTTTAAAAACTGGGGGGGGGCTCCTATTAGAATTTCATAAAATCCTGTTTCATTTATTTCTCTGAAGAGGATTCTAATTCTTTAGTGGCACAGCCTTAAATAGTTAGGGCAGCTTAACCACAACAATATACAAGAGTCTGCTTTGTACAAGAATCTTGGGGTGGGGGGGTATGTGTCATAAGTGGTAGGGAAGAGACATTGTGCAGGTGAGGCATTGGTTCAATTGCAAATACCAACTGTCCCCAGAGCCCAGCTAGGTGTGGCCCCACCAACAGCAAGAAGAAAACAGATAGAAATGCAGATTTACAAAAATAGGAATGATTCCGTTTCTATAGCAAAACAACTACCTCTTGATCTTTCGGCTTGACATAATTTGACGGAAAAATCCCAGATCTATCTCCAATACTTCCAGTCCACCATTCTCCATCTTTCTGGGTGACCAATATCTCTTCACCTTCAGCAAATGTCAGATCTCCAGGTTCGACACTTGAATATGGATAAAGTGCAATATACTCTGTAAAAAAATAAAATCAAATAATTATTTTAAATTATTTTAATTAATTTATTTTATTTTAAATTTTTTCCAGGCCACACCCATTTGATGCTCAGGGGTTACTCCTGGCTAAGCGCTCAGAAATTGCCCCTGGCTTGGGGGAACCATATGGGATGCCGGGGGATTGAACCGCGGTCCTTTCCTTGGCTAGCGCTTGCAAGGCAGACACCTTACCTCTAACGCCACCTCGCCGGCCCCTATTTTAATTGTTTTAAAATTACAAAAGTAAAGAAAATCACATCAATTCCTAAGTTCACTGTAAAAAAAAAACATGTGACTTAAGGAAACTCAAGATCTGAAGTTAGAAATAAAAAAAGGAAGCATTTAATACTTTCTTAGTAAAACATTTTAATATCAATTGTCATTATATTTTTTCTTTCTTTTTTTTTTTTTTTGGTCTGGTGACACTTAGGTGATACTCCTGGCTCTATGCTCAGAAATCGCTCCTGGCAGGCTCGGGGGACCATATGGGATGCCGGGATTCGAACCACCATCCTTCTGCATGTAAGGCAAATGCCCTACCTCCACACTATTTCTCCAGCCCCTGAATCTATATTTTTTTAAATAATTGGGAAGGAAAGAGAACCAGGGAAAGAACCAGGTATTTTTAAACTGACTTTGTTTTTCATTCCTGTGCTTACTATAACTTAGAAGAAATAGCAAGTATTCAGGTTTTAGAAGTCTCCCTCCACATTTTGTCCCTTTCTTCTGCTCTTTTTTTCCCCTGGCCATACCCAGATGTGTACCTGGTGGGGCACAGGGGACTCTATAACATACTAGGGATTGAACCCACCTGCTTGGCAGGCACCCTAATCTCTGTACCATGTCTCCAGCTCTTTTGATTATCTTCTAGTTTTATTTATGTTTGCCAACAAGAAACTTAATTTCTTAATTTCTCATCGCTAATTTCTTCTCATAACAAGTCCCATTGTGAAACTTTTTCCTATTCATTTCCTATTCAAAGCACTTTTACTCAATGTGGCTGATTTTATAAAGAAAAAATAACACCCCTCAAAAAGGACTGCAAGGCTGAGTAATGCTGCCGTGGCGGAAGGGGCTTCCCCTTCTTGCACACTACTAGTTGTCCTGCCGCCTTCATGCTGGGCTCACTCAGGCCAGTCCCTAGTCCATGCCCACAGGAGCTCTCTTCCTTGGATACCAGACAGGTTCCCACTGTTAATTTAAGATCATTCAACAATGCCACCTCTGTGGATTCCTAGTTCTGACTCAAAATTGAGCATTTGATCACTGCTTATGGCATCTGAAAAATGCGTGCCTCTATTTTCCATTTTCTGCTGCAGGTTCATGTCTTTATTTTTACCTTTTTTTCAGAAAGAACTCCTAACATACTAGATTTTAAGTATATGGTAACTTAAGTAATGGTAACTAATATTACCAATGAACTGATTTTTTAGGCCCATACTTAGTGATGCGCAGGGTTCACTCTAGGCTTTGCCCTCAGAAATTTGCTCCTGGTGGTACTCAAGGACCTTACAGGGTGCTGCAGATTGAACCTGGGTTGGTCATGTGCATAGCAAATGCTCTACTCGCTGTACTGTCACTCTGGCCACTGCTAAATTAATTTTAAAATATGACTAATAAAGCATATTTTAATATGCATTAATTTTAACATTAACATTGGAAATACAGAATTCACTCTTAAGCCTGAGTGTTACTAAGTAAAAATATCTCAAATAAGGGTAGATGATCTTTTACCCTTTAGCAGGTTCAAAATAATTTCAAATATTTAAACAGAGGGCATGCACTATACACAGAAGACCCAGTCCACCGTAGGACCATCTGAAGCAACCCCCAAGCAGGCAGCTGGGAATAGTCCCTGAGCACCACCAGAGATGTGGCTTGAGGCCCCCAAATATTAATAATTTATAAATCAAATACAAAGGATTATACAAAAACTTTCTTTGTAATCTTTATAACATATACCTACATTTCAGATCCAACTGATCATTTATTTACTAACTTAATTTTGGTTCTGGGCCTCACACAGCAGCGCTCAGGACTTACTCCTGATTCTGAACTCAGGAGTCATTCCTGGTGGTGCTTAGGGGACAGTATAGGATGCTGGTGATTGAACCTGGATCTGTCTCATGCAAAGCCAGTAAGTATGCTGACCATTGTATTATCGCTCCAGCCCTACTTGAACATTTATGTGGCACACTATAATTAAAAAGGAACATATGGAATTTTCCATACATGACCATTAAACATATGAAAACTCCTTATCTCTCTCTCTCTTTTTTTTTTTTTTTTTTTTTGGTTTTTGTTTTTTGGGTCACACCCAGCAGCGCTCAGGAATTACTCCTGGCAAGCTCAGGAGACCATATGGGATGCTGGAATTCAAACCACCATCCTTCTGCGTGCAAGGCAAATGTCCTACCTCCATGCTATCTCTCTAGCCCTAACTCCTTATCGTTTACATATATACAACCTTGAAATAATCTAGGAATAATAATAATAAACAATAACAATAACATCTTCAGTATATCTCATTATAACACTTTGTTTCTGATCTTATTTAGTCAGGAGTCTGGGATTGGCTTGGTACAGAAAAAAAGCAAGGGCAATCTATAAATTTTAGTACTGTTTAAAACACACACAAAAACACACTTTAGTTTCTTTTTTTCTTTCTTTTTTTTTTGTTTTTGTTTTTGTTTTTGGGCCACACCCGGCCGTGCTCAGGGTTACTCCTGGCTGTCTGCTCAGAAATAGCTCCTGGCAGGCACGGGGGACCATATGGGACACCAGGATTCTAACCAACCACCTTTGGTCCTGGATCGGCTGCTTGCAAGGCAAACACCGCTGTGCTATCTCTCCGGGCCCTCTTTTTTTCTTTTTTGGTTTTTCGGCCACACCTGGTGACGCTCAGGGGTTACTCCTAGCTATATGCTCAGAAATTGCTCCTAGCTTGGGGGACAATATGGGATGCCTGGAGATTGAATTTTCAGTGTTGATTTCTAATGGGCTAAGTATTTTTAGACATTTAATCCCTGTATCCTCCATATTCCTAAGAAATAAAGAGGGACAGGTTTTCCTAATCCAGGGACACAGAAGGAAGTTGAATAACAACTATAAGAAGTCAAATTTTAATTTATCAACTGGCAAGAGCTTACCTTCCCCAACTGCATAGGTGGTGGAGGTAGGTTTCTTGTTTACAGCCGCATATAAAGATTCTGGTCTGCAAATAAACACAAACAGATTTCTGTTTTTGTTTTGTTTTCTTTTGGGGTAACATCAGGTGTTGTTCAGGGCTTACTCCTGGCTCTGTGCTAAAGGAGCTCTCTTGGCAGGACTTAAGGTACCAGTGTGATGTGGGGATTGAATCTGGGCCAGGCAAGTGTAAGACAAATTTCCTGCTCTACTATCTCTAAGCCTGAAAACTTTTTTGTTTGTTTGTTTGTTTTGTTTTGTTTATTTGCTTCTGTTTCCTGGCCACACCTGGTAAGGTGTCTTACCCACACTAGCCTAGGAGGAACCTGTGATTGGATCCCCAAGTGTTCCATATGGTTCCCCAAGCCAGAAGTGATTTCTGAGAGCATAGCCAAAAGTAACCCCTGAGCATCACCGGGTGTGGCCAAAATACCAAACAAAAACATAAAAAAGAAATAAAAAAAGAATTACTTCTGGCTCTGCACTCAGGAAATACTTGTGAAGGTGGTTGAGGGAGCATATGAAATTCCAGCAATTAAACCTGGGTTGGCAGAGTGCAAGACAAGTGCCCTACCAAATGGCCCCAAACATATTTTAATTTATTTTGGGATTTTGGGGGGGGTTATATCCAGGTGTTCAAGGTTTACTCCTGGTTCTGCACACAGAAATCACTCTTTGCAGGCACAGGGGATATGAGATGTTGGAGACCAACCCAGGTAGATCTCGTGTAAAGCCAAGTGCCCTACTTGCAGTATTATGCCATCAGCCCCTCAAATGCCTTCCTAAAGGAGCTAAAAGACACCAGCACACTGATTAAAGGGCAATTGTTTGGCAAAGCACATAGGGGGATTGGCTTGGTACAGGAAAAAAGCAAGGGCAATCTATAAATTTTAGTACTGTTTAAAACACACACAATAACACACTTTAGTTTCTTTTTTTCTTATTTGGTTTTTCGGCCACACCTGGTGACGCTCAGGGGTTACTCCTAGCTATATGCTCAGAAATTGCTCCTAGCTTGGGGGACAATATGGGATGCCCGGAGATTGAACCATTGGATCAGCCGCGTGACAGCAAACACCTTACCACTGAGACACATTTTAGTTTCATTTTCCAGCACAGGTATTGTTTTAAACTTCCAATAATGCTTAACTTTTCAACCTCTGGCACCCCATATGGTCCCCAGAGTCTGACTGCTAAGAGTGATTTCTGAGTGCAGTATAAAATAAGTCCTGAGCACTGCAGGGTGTGGCCCCAAAACAAACAAAATAAAGTGTTGACGATCAAGTAGGTTTTGTTTTTGTTTTGTTTTTTTGGGTCAAACCCGGCAGCGCTCAGGGGTGCCTCCTGGCTCTATGCTCAGAAATCGCTCCTGGCAGGCTCGGGGGACCATATGCCGGGATTCGAACCACCATCCTGCATCTAAGGCAAACCCCTTATCACTGTGCTCTCTCCGGCCCCGATCAAGTAGGTTTTTTCCATACTAGTTGTCCAAAAACTTAAGAGCTGAGGCTGGAGTGCTAGCACAGTGGGTAGGATGCTTGCCTTGCATATGGTCGATCTGGGTTTGATCACTGGCATCCCACATGGTCCCCTAGCACTGCCGGAGTAATTCATGAGTACAGAGCCAGGAGTAACCCCTGAGCATCATCAGGTGTGTCCCCTTCCCCCCCAAAAGCAATGAGTCTAAAATGTTAAGAACTTTAAAAACTTTAGGAATCTGAAATGAGATGAAGGCATTTCAAAAATAGATGGCTGATTCTTCAGTGAAAGAACCAACCACACTGTCCATCATGTAAACACACAAACATGCTCACTCTTTCCGCTTGACTTCATTCCCAGGGATGATCCTGACGTAAGATTTCGGAAACCATCCTCTTCCTCCATGCACCTCCCCAAACCACCAGTTTTCTTGCTGCTCCAAGACAGTAATGACGTCGTGCTTTGAGAAGTTCAAGTGGTTGTCTTTTTTTGCGGTCCAGGAACAAAGGGCCTGTGCTTTTAGGTTTTCGACAGCCTGTCCCTGTGAGTAGAAAACCACGTTAAAAGATAATGGCCGCCATGATTTCTATTTGCTAGCATGTGTTGAAATCCTACTCAGTTTGGAGCAATTGTCAATTGGAGGAAATATAATCTAAATCTAATAAGCCTATAACTATTGATGCTGTACAGGGCCAGGTAGGAAGTTTAGGGGGGTAAAGTGCTTTCCTTCCATGTAGCCAATTCAGGTTTGGTCCCCAAATCACACAGTTCCCCAAATACCACTGGGAGCACTGCCAGGAGTGACCTAAGACCCAACACCTCAAAACAAAACAAAACCAAACAAAACAAAACACACAAATCCAACTATATATGACAGTGAACCATATATAGTTATTTTTCTATATAGTTGCTATCTCTCCAGCCCATGGAAAAGTATTAAGAGGTTTTTCAGATCTTGGATAGTATACTGCTAAGCATCCACAGTAATTCTCTTAAATCAAAGTAATTTTTGGTTTGTTTTTATTTTGGTCACGTCAGCTATAATCAGAGCTAACTTCTGGCTCTGTGTTCAGGGATCACTACTGGTGAGCTTTGCAGACTATATGTGGTGAGTGAACCTGAATTAAGAGTATGCAAGGAAGGTACCTTACCCACTGTACTAACTTTCTGGACCAATAAATCATTTATAAGAGTGATTATGATTTGTTGAACTCACAGCCACAGAAGTCCTTTGCCTCTTATCATAGTTTGATATGCTATAGAAATATTTCCCCATTTTATCATGCAAGACATTTCTGAAGACTGTTTTGTTCTTGGGCTACCCATAGCGGTGCTCAGGGGTTACTCCTTACTCTGCGTTCAGAAATAGCTCCAGGCAGGTTCAAGAGACCATATGGGATGCCAGGGATTAAATGTAGGTGGCCGGGGTCAGCCACGTGTAAGGTGCTGTGCTATTGCTCTGACCCAGATTTTTTGTTTTGTTTTGTTTTGTTTTTGGGCCACATCCAGTGGCGCTCTTCCTGGCTCTGCATTTAGGAATCATTCCTGGCAGGCTGGGAAGACCATATGGGATGCCAAGGATTGAATTGAGGTCGGCAGCATGCAAGACATTGTACTATCATTCCAGCCCCATTACCCATTTATTTTTAAATAAAAGAATGAATCAGAAGCCAAGTCAGAGGATGCAGCACTTAAAACACTCAAGATGTACCTGGCCATGAATAGGTGACACAGATCCAGGGGACACAGTGCGAGTAAATGCTGATTTCTTCTGCCATGAAGCATTAACGGTTAGTTTTGAAAATGATACGTTTTGATAATCAGTCCCCATTGCTGGTTGATTTGAAGAAAGTGATCTGGAAATATAATGCTTGCATGTAAGTATATTTCAATGCTTAGAATCTAAGGAGCACTACCAGTTTGTCAAACTACACAGAACACACATTGTATTAAAACCCACGTTGTGGGGCAGCAACGGTGACAAAGCGGTAAGGTGTTTGCCTTGCATGCGTCTGACCTAGGATAGACCGAGGTTCTATCCCCAGGTGTCCTATATGGTCCCCCAAGCCAGGAGCAATTTCTAAGTGAATAGCCAGGAGTAACCCCTGAGCATCACAGGGTGTGGTTTTTTGGTTTTGGGGCCACACTCAGTGACGCTCAGGGATTACTCCTGGCTATGCACTCAGAAATCACTTCTGGCTTGGGGGACCATATGGGACGCCAGGGGATGGTCAACTGAAGCCCGTCCTGGGTCAGCTGCATGCAAGGCAAATGCCCTACTGCTGTACCATTGCTCTGGTCCCAACAATGGGTATTTAAATATCTGAAAAGCACTATAAACGTTATTACTGGCTAAACACTTACTCTGAAGAAGTTGAGGTAGCAGGTAAAGATACTGTGGGAGGAAGTAAGGCCTTCTTAGGAGACAAAGCCTTTTCACTTGACGGCACTTTTTCTACATAATTGCTTGGAAACCAGCCAACATTTCCTTGAAAACTGCCATAAAACCAACCAGGTTCTCCAATGGTTTTTTCATCAACCTATAGGATCATAATGAAGGATTAACAGCACTCAGAAGACCACATACCGACAATGAAAAGAGATGCAAACTACTATGCAGTAGCTCTGTTTTCAGAATTCAGTCTGAGACATCTTCTACAAAGGAATAGATGATGTATCTCCAGGAAAACAGTGAATTGTGCTTTCTGTCATAGATGAGTTTGTTTTTTAGAACTTGATAGAAATAAATCATACACTCAAGGCTGGAGAAATAGCATTGAGGTAGGGTATTTGCCTTGTATGCAGGACTGTGGTCTGAATCCTGGCATCCATAGGGTCCCCTGAGCGAGCCTGCCAGGAGCGATTTCTGGGTGTAGAGCCAGGAGTAACCCCTGAGCGCTGCTGGGTGTGACCCACCAAAAATATAAATAAATAAATAAATAAATCATACAATATGCATTACTTTTTGGGGGGGTTGTGTGTTTTGTTTTTGGGTCACACCCTGTGGCACTCAGGAGTTACTTCTAGCTCTGTGCTCAGAAATTGCTCCTGACAGGCTAGGAAACCAAATGGGGTGCCGGGAATTGAACTTGTCCGGGAATGCCGCATGCAAGACAAACATCCTACCACTGTGCTATCTATAGCTCCAGCGCCATAGTATGCATTTCTTTTTATTTTGGGTTTGGCTTCTTCCTTCACTTGGCCTACATTACAATATAAATTTCTTTTTACTGCTGAAAAATATTACACTGCACATATGTATCATAACTTATCTCATATACAGAGATGTTATCTGATCTTATGAGATCAATCCATGGTCAGCTGGCTGCAAAGCACGTGCCATATTCCCTCTACTATCCTTCCAGACCTCCAACATTATTTGTGAGCATAGGGGTAACAAATTGTTCCAATACCATGTGTCGGAAAGATATCCCATTCTATATTTGGCTGTTGTAAGAAAGAATCTACATATATATAGTCCTAGATCTAGTTTCTTCTACTCTCATCTATTTTCTTATCTGGAAGCTGAAACGCTTATAATTAACCATAACCATAAATTTAGGTAGTATGGAAACTTCAAATGTCTTTCTTTTTTTTTTTTTGGTTTTTGGGTCACACCCGGCAGTGCTCAGGGGTTACTCCTGGCTGTCTGCTCAGAAATAGCTCCTGGCAGGCCTGGGGGACCATATGGGACACCAGGATTCAAACCAACCACTTTTGGTCCTGAATCGGCTGCTTGCAAGGCAAACGCCGCTGTGCTATCTCTCCGGGCCCTCAAATGTCTTTCTTAATATTTTTTTTTTGGATGGGAATCAGCTATCAATTTCTATAGAAGAGCCTGGTGAGATTTTGACTGAAATTGTTTTGAATCTACAGAACAATTTGACATGAAGAATTCTTTTCTTATCAATACTGAATCATCCATGAACAGAGTAACAGAATATACCTTTCCTCTTATTTATTTGGACCTTTAAGCTTTTTCAACAGTATTTTGAAAAAATTTTTGGTTTTGTTTTTGTTTTTGGATCACACCTGGCGGTACTCAGGGGTTACTCCTGGCTCTGTGCTCAGAAATAGCTCCTGGCAGGCATGGGGGGGAGGGGGACCATATGGGAAGCTGGGATTCGAACCACCATTCATCCTGGATAGGCTGTATGCAAGGTGTGTAGAGCCAGGAGTAACCCTGAGCGCTGCCGGTGTGACCCAAAAAACAAAACAAACAAACAAACAAAAAAAAACAAAACCAAAAAAAAACGTGTCAGATTACTGTAAAAGAAAACAGTGAACCTTATTGTTACAGAAAGTAACCTATTACACTGTACTTCACTTATGATAAGGAAAAGAATACTGTTTCCTACCTGTATTATATCTCCAGAATTGAAACTCATCTCATCATGATTCCTTGCTTCGAAGCGGTATAATGCTCTGTAATTCACCAATGTGCTACCAGCTGGCACAACTAAAGAGAAAGAAAGTGTTATTATTTTCTAGTTCTGTGTACACACACTTCTGGCAATAATTTAATAAAAAAAAAAAAAAAAGACTGAGCTTCAGGCAGTATCGTGAGGCCTGTTAGATAGGATGTCAGTGTTCTGTACAGTGGCAGAAACAATACAAAGCATCTTCTAACAACTGGCCTGTGCAGGGCTTGGTACAGACAAAGGTCCGGGAGAGGCACAGGGAGGTGGCAACCTGTGCTGACCCCTCCAGAGAGAGGCTTAAGTGGAAGAGACGTAGTCTGATCCGGAGGCTCAGAATGTAAGGGATGGGGAAAAACACAGAAAGGGAGACCATGAACGAGAAGACAGGCTGTCAGACAGCGCTGATTATGAAAGAGCTACAGCCTATCGGTGTGGTTCAAAAAAGAGAACAGAATTCCCAAAAATACTTGACTTTGCTCATTTATCAAGTGATAAATATAAGCTTATATGACATTTTAGCTCATAAAGTTTCAACAATTCCATCACTGATCAATCAAGTTTCTAAACTTGTATCCCAAAATGATAATGTTTATTTTGGAAATGGACTCTGAGCTGGAAGAAAGCAAAGTATAGCTATCTTCTAAAAACATTTAATGTGCACAAATTTTTAAAAATAAAGTTTAGTTGCATCAACTGAATAAAACATTTAAAACTATTTACTTGAACTATAAACCCATGCCACGGTCTTCTCACAGAAAAAATGAAGTTAGAGAGGACAATCTGTTTTTCTCCATGATTTTTAAAGAATTCTATCCTCAGTCTGGTTTATTAAGCTTACTCCTTGTTCATGTTTGATTTAGACGAAGTATTTTCTGACCCCGAATTAACGTCTATTTAAATTTTCTTCTATTTTTATTTCTTTTCATCAGAAAGTCAGTGTTTTTCTTTACTTTTGCTATTTCAGAAAAATCTATTATTATTATGATATTGAGCCTTAGCCTTACATTGTTTTTCTTCAGTTTTCCGTTCCTCCACTTGAACTTTTTCTTGCATTCTTTCGTCCTGGAGTCGCTTTTGCTTTTCTTCTTCCTCTTTTCTAAGATTTTCTCGCCATAGATTTTCTTTTCCTTGCTTTGCTTTCCTTTACATTAAAAAGAAAAAAAGAGTTTGCATAAGGCCCTATCACTTATTTTCATACACGCACAAAAATAGAATGTCTTGTTCCTTCTATATTTTTTCTGTAAGTGGGAATAGTTATCAATGTCTTGAATTTCTGCATATGACATAATAAATGTGTGTAATAAAATGCATATATTTATATAAAATAGTAATATATATGCACATGTTTATATAAAAATGTGGCAAGGAGATTTTAGGAGGCCATGGAGAAATTGGGGACCATGAACAAAGGAGGAAAACAAACAAATTAAGTAACCAAGAGAAGAGTCTGAACAAAGACTGGTGAGCCTCACTGACATTTCCCGCCCCTAAGTTCTTCCTACAGTCAACTTGCCAACTCCAAGCAAAGGAGGAAATGAAACCATTCAGAAAAATATTTAAGAGCTAATAAACAATCCCAAAACAACAACAACAAAAAAACACCTCCCAATAAAAATTAAACAAACAAACAAAAAAATAAAAACCTCAGGGAAACAGCTCAAAGGGCTGATGTGCCAGAGGTCCAAGTTAGATGCAGGCCACAGGGCATTGCCCCTGAGCACTGCCACATGAGGCCCCAAAACCAAACCAAAAAACAACCCCCACCCAAAAACCCTTATGTGAACTCCCACCCCAAAACAAAGAATCTTAGGGCCGGAGAGATAGCATGGAGGTAAGGCATTTGCCTTGCATGCAGGTAGGAGGTTTGAGTCCCGGCATCCCATACAGTCCCCTAAGCCTGTGAGGAGCGATTCCTGAGCACAGAGCCAGGAGTAACCCCTAAGCGCTGCTGGGTATGACCCAAAAATCAAAAAAACAAAAACAAAACAAAGAATCCTAAATAAATGTCCTTCCCTTTTCTTCAGAGTCTTTGCAGCAACTATCTTGCAGGGGCCGGAGAGACAGTGGTAGGGCGTTTGCCTTGCACGTGCGCAATTCGGGACATATACAGGTTTGGTTCCCGGCATCCATATAGTCCCCCAAGCCTGGCAGGAGCGATTTCTGAGGGCAGAGCCAGGAGTAATCTAACCCCCTGAGCACCACAAGGGTGTGACCCCCCTCCCCCCAAAAATGAACTACCATGCAATTTTCATTCTCCCAATTCCAGTTCATAACCTTTGTTTCGGGGATTAAGTTATTGCTACGGAAATAGGAAATACTCTGGACAGATGGTTTGTGTTCTATATTACTGCTTCAGTCTCTTGTGTTCTTGCGTTCATCCACAGAACACTCCCTATCTGATCCCTGCTTTGATACATGTCTCTGCATCTGCACTGTTTTCTGGCTGATCCAGCTCACATCTGGAGTCAGGCTTCGTTACTTTGGGATTAGGATTTCTGTTTGTCTACATGGTTCTTCCTGATCTTATTAAGATAATAACATTCTCTGAGCCTCAGCACATGCTATCATGGGCAGTGGACACTTGCACTGAGTTCATTCTAGTATGTGTCCCAGGGAATCTTGGTTAATTTCCACATCTTTACTCCCACAATTCCTAAAATCTGAGATGATTAAAAAGAACTGTAGGTCACTTTTGTCATCAATCCTTCCTCCTCACCCCCCAAATTGTCTTTTCCTCTTCCTGGCTATCATCCTTGACTCGGCATCTTCTTCATCCTTTGCAACAACACCCAGAGCCTCTGCCACTTCACAGCCTACTTCCTCCAGCACGATCTGTTGCTGACACTGGCTCTGCTGGGAGGACTGTGTTTCTCTTTTGTTTTTTGGTTATTGGGTTATATCCGGCAGTGCTCAGGACTTTACTCTTTCCTGGCTCTGAGCTCAAGGACTCCTGGCAGGACTCAAGAGACCATATGAGGTGTCATGGATCGAACCCAAGTTGGCAGCATGCAAGGCAACCCTATACCTGGTTGGTTGTACTACTTAGTGGTCCTGCTCGTACAGTTCTTATTTTAACCAGTATTCTCGGTAGATTCCCGACACTTTCCTCCTCCTGAGATGACCCAGCCTAGCCATTATGTGAATTCTCATCATGCAATATAACACCACATCAGACTTTTTTTTTGGGGGGGTCACACCCAGCAGCACTCAGGGGTTACTTCTGGCTCTGCGCTCAGAAATTGCTCCTGGCAGGTTCGAGGGACCATATGGGATGTTTCTACATGCAAGGCAAACACCGTACCTCTGTGCTATCTCTATGGCCCCTGCAATCAGACTTTTTTAAATCCTTGTTGGGGATAAAGCGAAAAGCAAAAACAGAAAACAACTAGAGTTAAGAAAATAAAAAATTGGGCCCGGAGAGATAGCACAGCGGTGTTTGCCTTGCAAGCAGCTGATCCAGGACCAAAGGTGGTTGGTTCAAGTCCCCGTGTCCCATATGGTCCCCCGTGCCTGCCAGGAGCTATTTCTGAGCAGACAGCCAGGAGTAACCCCTGAACACCACTGGGTGTGACCCAAAAAACAACAACAACAAAAAAAAAATTTAGACTTTGGTCAAGGTTTTAAGTGATGACAAATAGGTCCAGATTTAGAAGATGCCTCAGAAGCCAAGGTAGTTTTACATGAGGAAAAATATTCCCGACAGCTTGGGAAACTATAATGTGAGCTAAAGACTCATCCTATCTGTGCCTCTATTCTGAATACCTGCCTCCACTGCAGTGGAAGCATGTGCAAAGAATACTGGATTAAAATGTGCACTGCTCTATGATCTGTGGGCCTGAAAGGACTTTGAGCAGGTGAAGATACCAATATGCCTGTGTGCCAGTATAGAATTCTGACACAATGGCCGTTGTGCAGCCAATGCATGGGGCCCATGTGCAAAGCAAGTGGCACAAGTTAAGTGGCAAATAAAAGGCTTCCTTTGAACTGCACTGTGGCTACTGAAGTATTCTAGTATCTCATGAGAGCAGGGGTTTAGAGCAGAGTACTTCAAGTATTTGCTTCACTTTCTAAATTGCTGGCTAGAATTATAAGGAGTCTGCATGTCAGGCTTGAGTCTGCATCAAGAGTCTCTTTCACACACCATGGGCCAGAGTGATAACACTACAGGGAAGGCGTTTGCCTTGCGCGTGGCCAATCCAGGTTTAATCCCTGGCCTTCCATCTGGTCTCCTGAGCCTGTGAGGAGTAACCATTGGATGTGGCCCCAAATCCAAATAAATAAACAAGTTTCCCCAAGTAACAGGTGACAGTGTGGGATGGAAATGGCTACTGTGACTCATTAAGAAGATAGTATTTGTCATATGGGGATGTGCGCCCTCCTTTTTTTTGGATTTTTTTTTGGGGGGGGAATCACACCCAGCAGTGCTCAGGAGTCACTCCTGGCTCAACGCTCAGAAATCGCTCCTGGCAGGCTCAGGGGACCATATGGGATGCCAGGATTCAAATCACCATTCTTCTGCATGAAAGGCAAACGCCTTACGTCTATGCTATCTCTCTGGCCCCCATTCCCTCATTCTTTTTTTTTTCCTTTTCTCTTTCACGCCCTCATTCTTTTTTTTTTTTCCTTTTCTTTTTCACGCCCTCATTCTTAAGAGCTTATTCATCCATTTTTCTCCAAGGCAAAGCAAGGTTAATTACATATTCTAGTTTCTGACACTAGAGAATTTGGGAAAAACAGAGAAATAAAATGATTGGTATCTTACAAAAAACAGCTGTGTGATGGGCCCGGAGAGATAGCACAGCGGCATTTGCCTTGCAAGCAGCTGATCCAGGATCAAAGGTGGTTGGTTCGAATCCCGGTGTCCCATATGGTCCCCCATGCCTGCCAGGAGCTATTTCTGAGCAGACAGCCAGGAGTAACCCCTGAGTACTGATGAGTGTGGCCCAAAAACCAAAAAGAAAAAACCAAACAAACAAACAAAAAAAAGAGCTGTGTTGTCTTTAAATAAATAATTCTCTAGTTCTGTTACTACAACTATTTTATATCTGTTTTATTATTAGTTTTTTTTTTTTTTTATTGAGATATGATACCAGGTGATGCTCAAGGATTACTCCAGGCTCTGAGCTCAGGGATTATTCCTGGCAGTGCTTGGGGATGACATGAAATGCTGGGGATTGCATCCAGGTTGTCTGTGTGCAAGACAAGAGTTCAACCTGCTATACTATCATTCCAGGCCCACATTTCCTGGCTTTAAAAGGGAGCTTTTGACATGTTCCAGTAGTACCAAGAGAATGACACCAACAAGACATTTTTTTTAGTCAGGCTTGTCATTTTATAATTGGCCATTTTATAATTAGCACAGAGTTGGGAGTAACCCCTGAGCATCACTGGGAATGACCCAAAAACAAAAACAAAAACAAAAGAATTTCTAAATAAAACCTGTTTTCATTAAAAAAAAATCTAACTCAAATCTAACTAATGAAACATGTAAGTGGCTACTATAAACTGGATTTCGAAAAATTTCAATTTTTAAAAAATTTGGAAAAACCAATATTTGAAAAGTTAGAATCTAATTAGTGGCCAAGGTAATCGCTTTACTTCCTTTATATTCTCAAACTAAAGATATGGGACCACAAAAATAAATTTCTAGCAGCAATTCAGTGCAATAAATTTGAGCTATTTACCTGGCAGCCTCATCTTCTAGTTTCTTTTTCTGTATTAGCTCTGATCTTTTCCGTTCCATTTCCTTCAACTTGTCATGTTTGATCTTATGAAGTTGTTCAAGGGCTAACTGCTGTGTATTATAACTTTCTCTCAGTTCCTAAGGAGAAAAAAAAGAACGAATCAATCTAATTGACTTAAATATTTTTGTCTCATACAATGTGGCCACTGCATCAACAAACATCCTAAAGCAGGTTAAACTAAAATGATTAAAAAACTCTAATATCCAAAGGATAAAAACATCTTTAATACAATAAATATGAAAGTCACGTTGCCACTGAGAACAAACACCAGTTAGAATGGTGTACTTTATATGAATTTCTATTCAAATAATACAATATCTTTCTTTCATAAGCCAGTTCCTTAAGGTATTGTTTCATTTGCCTTTTTTTTTTTTTTGGTTATTTCATTTTCAATACAAAAAAAAACCCAGCAGTTCATAAAACATGGTGAATCAATGTGCTTGTTATAACTTTTTTGGGTTTGTTTTTGGGCCACACCCAGCAGCGCTCAGGGCTTACTCCTGGTTCTGCTCTCAAGAACCACTCCTGCCTAGCAAGGTTCGGGGATGTTGGGAGTTTAGGGTACCAGAGACAGAGACATAACCCATCGACATGTACGGTAAGAGCTCTGACCACTGTATTATTTCTCAAGTCCTTACATGTAAAGAGAAATTTTCCTGATTCCTATTTGACTTGTGTAGCAAGTTATGCATTATTTTTACTCAGTAAGATCTTGAGCTAAACATAGAAGCAGTTATTAAATAATTTAGTTCAAACCTTGGCTAGAATGAGCACAACCATTACAGACAGACTGAAACAGACAACTGTTGAGCACTTACTTCTAATCAAAGTGCCATAAAGATTCAAAGGGGCTCCTCAAGACTCAAACTGTCTGACTCCCAAGTACCTAGTCTTTGCCACCAAACATCAACATCTGGCACTGAGAACGGCAGCAAAAGGTGGGCTCTAGCAAAATGTCTTAGCAGAACCCTTTGCGTATTTATTTGGCATTCTCTGCTTCCCACCCACCCCCATCTCCTCAAATGGTTTTGTTGAGTCTGTCAAACTTAGTGCACCTCTCAATTCCGTCCAGGAGTGGTCATTTAACCTGAATCTCACCTGTCACAGCACCTCACTTCCCTGGCTGGAACAACTGGCTCAAAGGACATTTACACCAACCAAGCTAGTCCCGAATGCTTTCCTGGGCTTTAGGTATACTAACCACAGACGAGTAGAGAGAGCAGTCTATGATTCTCTGAGCTTATTCCATAGGAAAATGGTAAGCCAAGAGCAATCCCCATGACCAACAAGGCCTTAAGTGGCAGGAAGAAGTCAAAAGGAGGGAGGAAGAGGTGAAGACTATAAAGAAGCAAAGAGAAGGGGAGTCCCGGGGAACTGGCTCTTCAATTTCTCCTCGGTAGAGGAGACCCTCTAATAATTAAATCAATGGCCCAGGGAATCTTCGAATAACCATTTGTTAGCTTACATATCTTTAATGGAATTTCTTTTAAAAATAATTCTAAATGAGAGAATAAAATAAGGAAACTGTACTGAAGAAAGGGGAAAAACATAACCCAAAGAGCCCCTGAAGTAATCAAAATAGGTTTCGGGAGGAAAAGTACGAGGCCAGACAGTATCTGGATAAAAATTTTTGGTTTAGGGGGCCAGAGCGATAGCACAGCGGTAAGGCATTTGCCTTGCACGCAGCCTGTACAGGATGAACCCTGGTTCAAATCCAGGTATCCCATATGGTCCCCCAAGCTTGCCAGGAGTGAATTCTGAGCACAGAATGAGGAGTAACCCCTGAGCACTGCTGGGTGTGACCCAAAAACAAAAAAAAAAAATTTTTTTTTTTGTTTACAGGACTGGAGCAATAGCACAGCGGTAAGGTGTTTGCCTTGCACGCAGTCAACACAGGATGGACACTGGTTCAAATCCTGTCATCCCATATGGTCCCCCAAGCCTGCTAGGAAGAGAACCAGAGAGGAGTAACAACCCCTGAGTGCTACTGGGTGTGACCCAAAAACCAAAAAAACTTTTTTTTTTTTAATTTTAAAAAATGTTCCAGAGGGGTTGACAGGATAACTTAAAGGGCTAATGCTCAAACTCTACATGTGTCAAGTCAGGTTTAGGAAAAAAATGTTTTGGGTATCTTCTGCACAAAACTAAAAACTTAAAAATAATACAAACTCCTAATTATTTTTTTCCACAAATAAAATAATTTACAAAATGATTCTGCAGTTACATCTTTTGTATAGCCGGGTTAGCCTCAAGCATCAAGAGCACTGGCTAGATTGATGAATGTAAGTTCTTATAATAGTAAGAAGAACAGAAGTAAATTCTCAAAAATCATTAGCCCTAGTTATTGGCTAAAGTCACAAATGAATGGGATTAGAATTGTCAAAGACGAATAAGGAGATGCCACGATAAATGCCTGGTTTTCACGGGGCTATGCAGTGAATGCTCCTCCTTGTTCTGAAATAATGGGTGCCCAAACTGTATGACCATCTGAGAACCTTTCTTGCGGGGTGTCTGAGTGAATGAGAGTTCCCATATGATTCCCAATGCCTGCTGAGCTGGGCCTTCCTCTGAGGGGTCTGACAACAGAAATGCCTTTCATCAAGGTATCCCCACCACCAGCAATCGGAAACAGAGCAGATACGTAATAAACGTTTATTGGATGGGCTTATGCGTATTATTAATAAGGTTTGAGGAAAACAAGGCTTGCTAAGAACATCTCTGCCTGATTACAAACACCCCAGAAATTCTCGTCATTGGACTCCTCCGATTTAAACCCGTCATTTTTTGTGTTAAAAGAAGGGCATTATTTTTCTTTCCCGGTTAAGGAAGTTCTCCTCTATTCCCAGTTCATGAACTGGTTTTTCCTTTTGGCAGAGGCTTCGACACAATGCTCAGGAAGCCCCAGAGGCTCTCCCAGTGACGATTGGCCTAGTAGGCAGCAGTTCCGGGCAGCGCTATCGTGCTCCAGGGCTACACCCAGGGATGCTTCGTAGCAGGTGTTGAACCTGGTAGAGCTGCTATGCCCCAGCTGTTCTCTCCCAGCCCTGAGCTTTTACATGTTAGATCATGAATGAACACTGAATTCTTTTCTCCTGGGGGTGGGGAGATTTGAACCACATGCAGTAGAACTCAGGCTCTTACTTGGCAGTGCTTGGGGGACCTATGCAGTACTGATGATCAAAGAGAGACCAGCCTTAGCACACAAGCCAAGAGCCTTAATCCCGGTACTACCTCTCTGGCCCTAGACTAAAATACTCAAATATTTTACAGGTGTGAACTTTTTCTTTCATTTTCTGATTTTTGCTGGGGACTAAACAGGTGGTCTCATGCACAAGTGTGCTTTACCACTAGGCCACATCCCCAGACTATAGATGTATGTTAAATATTGAAAAGATTTAATTATAGTTACCCAGTAGCTTATTTTTCTTCAGTCAGTTTTTAAAAGTTCTAATTTGCTCGTTTCCCTTACACTTTAGTACTCACGTACAGACCTTGTCAGACATCCTTACCCGTCTGTAGTAGCCATGTTTAGTTACATTTATTTTCCTTTCAATCCTAATTTCCTTTATTTCTATTTTTTGGTTTCCAACTTTTTTGGGGAGGAGATAGGAACACATACCCAATGGTGCTCAGTGGTTACCCTGGTTCTGCATTTAGGAAATACTCCTGGCAGTGCTGGATGGACCTTATAGGATGCTGAGGGTCAAACCAAGGTCAGCCATGTACAGGACAAGCACCTTTACTATCTCTCCAGTCCCCTTTTAATTCAACATTCTGTTTTGTTTTGCTTTGTGGCTGCACCTTGTTGTGTTCCTCTGGGTTCATTGATCATTGCTCAGGAGCTGATCCTGGCATGAGGGGTTGGTTCTGTTGTGTCAGGGAATCTGAATCTCCTGCAGAAAAGTGCTAATGCAGTTCACAGTGCTAATGTAAACATCTTCCCATTTAGCCTGGTCAAGACATCAGCCTACCTCCTGCTTTTCTTAACATAGGAACTTTATGGGTCCTGTATTGCATCTGGAGAGTGCTTTGTTCAGAGTTTAAATTTAACAATGTTAGTCCTTCCAATCCATGAATTGGGGATGTGTTTTTACTTCCTTGTGTCATCTATTTAATAGTAGATTCTAGGGTTGGGTTTTTGGGGTTGGTTTTTTTTTGGGGGGGTATAAATCTTCCATCTCCTATTTAGGTTGATTCCCATGTGATTATTTTGGGGAGATGGCCAATTAAAAAAAGGGCTAAAAATCTTTCCCCTTTCTTCTACTTCATTGTTTTCATAGAAATGCTAAGATTCCTGCAAAATGGGTGCTCAGGAGTGACTACTATTAACGCTCAGGGAACCATATGTTTATGTGGTGTTGGGGATCAAACTAGTTCTAGTGCAAGCAAACATCTACCCCTGTCCTATTTCTCTAGCCTGGGAAGTATTCTTTTTATTTGCTCCTTCAACCCATACGTCGATCCCTATACTTTTGTTGATGCTGCCATTGATGCTTTAGTTAGTATCTGAGATGTTCCAGCAGTCATCAGACTAAAATAAATTATATCTTATCCTACATTCTTGGGGAAGGGGGAGGATTGTACTGAAATCTAATTCATTTTTTATTTAGAAAGATTACATTATAAAGGTAAATTAAAATATCCAAAATACCTTAGGATTATATATTATCTTATTCTGCTTCTTGCAGAACAGTGTTCAGTTAAAAACATCTCAAGTTCAACCTACTTGTTTCCTCTCTTCCTTCCCTTCTTGTACTATATTTCCTTTATTAGGTCTTTCTTTTCTCTTCAATAAGTAGCTTTACTTCACAGAACAAATTACACGGAGTCAGAACTGTTCCAAACATCTGAGACACATGATTCTCTGCCTTTTTTTAAAACTAATTTCTTACTTTTTTCAGACAGGTCATCAAAGGTCTCCTTGTTGAAAAACCAATGGGCACTGCTCAGAACTATGTAAACAGATCATTCTGTTTCATTTTACAGTGATGACCACGGAGGCCTCTTTCTTGATTTCTATGACAACATAGTCTCCTGACCACTCGACCAGTATAGGTTTCATCCCCTTTTCAGCTCTTAAATTGCTTCTGGTGAAAGTGTTAATAAGCAGCGAAAGGCTGGAAGGCAGGAAGCAGAAGAAAGAAAGTAAAACAAGAGACAAGAATATCTGTCGGCCTGTGAAGAATCAAATGCTAACGGAAGAATCGGTTGCCTAGGTGTGAGGACACCCCACACATCATCACCAAACCTCTCTATAGGTGGGAAACTTAGGTTTGGGTTTGTGTGAATTGTAGCATAAGTTTTAAGATCAGTGAAGCTGATTATTCATGTTATAACCATGGAGGACAAAACTAATACATCTTTCCAATTCACCCTGCCTTTGTGAGGTAACACAGGAGCTTTACTTATCATGTTCCTGCATTACTGTCCTCCCTCCCTTTCAGTACCAAATAGAATGCATGAAGTCTACTAAGGCAGTGTTCCCCCAATCTTTTATTTTTAATTTCTGGCCACTCCTGGGAATGCTTGGGGTTACTCCTAACTCTGCACTCAGGAATGACTCCTAGTAGGCTGGAGTTATTCCTGGTATCCATATGGGATACGAGGAATTGAACCCATATTGGCTGCTTGCAAAGCAAGTGCCCTACATGCTAGCCTATTGCTCTGGCCCTGATCTTTTAACACTTATAAACTGGCATATGTCCTTCCAACTGGTCAATGAACCAGCAGTCACAACCAAGGTGGCAGACCAGTGGTTTTTAAAACATCTGCAGACCAACAATTGAAGAATACCAGGGTCAGCAAATGGAAAACTTAATACATCTTTCTTTAAACTATACTAGTTTAATACACTATTTAATACTCACGAATATTTTAAATAGTTGGTATGCTATACATGATTAAGGGAACTGTTTGTTTATAAATGTCTATATGTATATATATACAATTTTGTATGCATTATATACACTATATATATATATAGTGTGTGTGTGTATATATATATATATATATATAGTGTGTATATATATATATATATAGTGTGTATATATATATATATAGGGCTCACTGCTTGGAATCCCGGGGACTCCTCTGGCAGTATTGGTCCAGAGGTGCAGGCCGATGGTTGAGTATTGGTGTTAGGCAATGCATTATGGTACAGCCCTGGCCCAGAAATGCTGGGAATACCAGGACAACCCAGGCATTGTTTGGGAGCCAACAAATCTATTCCCAGCTGTGCTGGAGTGGAAAGACAGCTGTGAAGTACGAGGGACCAAACCCGGGGCCTTTCATACAGAACACAAGTACTCTTGCCTTGTCAATGATCTCTGCAGCCCTCAAAACTGAAGTGTAATCATAGTTCTAAACATGAGCTCAGGTAATTAGATGCAATGAAGCTGCTCCTGCATAACAGGTGAAGGTTTTCCTTAGAGCAGTGTAGGGAATCAGCTGTAGATAAAATCTTGGCAAAAGTTTACTCTAGATTTTGGGAAAATGAGTTTAATTTTAAACAACCATCTTCAGTAAAATAGGTGGATGATTTTATCTCATATTTCCTTTACTTTCCTCAGAAATGAATCATCGTATCAGCAAAACCAACTCACTGAGACTGAAGACTGGAGACTGAAGGGGAGCCAGGTAATATTCTAAATATCTCAGGCATTTCATAAGGAAGGTTCCTCAGGGAAACCCTACTGATTTCTGGCATTAGACTCAAAACAGGCAGTTAAGAGAGCAGAAAGATACTCAAGCAAGCAGAAAGAAAGAAAAAAAGTCTACAATGCATCTGTTATTTCAAACAAAGATATTCAGATAAATGCAAAGAATAGTCTAGTTAAAAAAAAAACAACAGTAAAGTAAGTCAACGAAAATAAGCTAGATATTAGAAAATAACCTTAAGTAAGAGGAAGAGGTTGTTGAGACAGCTTAGCAGAGACAAAAGGCACTGGAGAACAGAGTCATCCATACTCCCACACTGTAAGATAAGGCAGATAAAAAGCCAGTTAAACTATGAACGGTTACTTTTTTTTTAAAGTACAATGTTGGGAAGATAAGTTGACTGGCCTATCTGTCCATCAATGAAAAAATTATGGTCTATTTATTTTGTTCCTACAGAATATATGCTATATAAAAATGCAAACTTCCCCTCCAGAATTGAAGTCTTGATCTATCTCTTCACCATACCATTGACTCTCTAGAGGGTCTAATTTTAAGCTAGTGAGACAAAATTCATATGAAGAGAGTGAATTCACTGACAAACTATGTAATACTGCATGCTTTACAATTTTATACTCAGGTAGTAGAGCAATAAGAGAGGCAGTTTCCCAAATCACAATGATGTGTCCCTAGTCTGAATTTCAACTTTTGGGATCTTCTGTCATTGGTAGGGTTTGGGGACACTGCTCATTCTGCACAGAATATTAATCTTCAGATGTTTTAGGCATCTACCTTGCCACTGAAGCAAACAACAAATCACTTTCCATGCAGTTTAAAATGTAAGATTAAATTTTTTGTTTCACCATTAGCTGCAACACTTCCACAAAGATGCAATTAAATCGTGACAAGTAAAAAAAATGGCTTGTTAACAAAGCCTCGATCACTGGACTATTTGACCTTTTCCAAACTTCCCACTTCAGACTTTTGTGTTAAGATCAATTGTGATATTAAGAAAGGCAATTCTTTGTACAATGTATATAAGCCAATAAAAATAGTTACCCCAAACTGGAAACTGGTAAATGATGTCTTTAGTTACATGACACAATTTTTATAATATTTACCAAAAAAAAACAAACACATTAAGAACAATCTTGCATTTCTGGTATAACTCCTAATGATAAAATGAATTATAAAAATGTATTACATAAACAGCAGTGCAGTTATTCATACTTCTAAATTAAAATGAGATTAAGATGGCGGATAATTAAAAACAAGTATAACAGAAGATCAATACCTTTAGTTGACTGTTAAATGAATCCATTTCGGATAACTTGGATGCAGTTTCTTTTTCAAGAGCATCTAACTGTTCTTTAAGTCTTTGGCATAATTCTTCCTTTTCAGATGATTTTTTATTAAGTAAACCAATCCCTAGATCTGAAAATACAAACATCAGACATTTTACATTTGAGAGAAGTCCCAATGTTGCTACCAGTAGCTACTGAAATCTACTGTCTGTGTGCAGGGATGATGCGGAAACTAGAAAGCTGTGAGGAGCTCTCTTTGAGCCTTGTTTTGGGACCATGCCCCTAGGGAACTCACAAGACCATCCTCTTAGAGAACTCCAGGACCACTCTCCTAGGGAACTCACAGGAGAAATGGCCTCACACTAAACAGTAACAGAACTTGCAGTGACTCCATCGAGATCAATCTGCCTCCCACCTCACACAAGGGCCATCTTATTGCCTATCTCCTTTATGAAGTGGTGAGTGTAAAACGATGAGCAGAGTCTGGCCCCTTAGAAAATAGCAAACAGCAGAAACAGAGGAATAATCACAGTAAGGACTCAATAAATATTACAATGGAATTATTCAGAACTATTAGAAGATAAGAACAGAGGGTTTCATCTTATAGAAATACTTCTTACATATTTATACAGAGATAGAAAAACTAAACAGAAATTACATTACAGGTTATACCACATAGCAAGAATTAAAGTAGCAATATTACTATCATTTAAATACAGTTTTAATATATGTTATACAAACATTATGTAAATATAAACCCTTAATGCATTTCTTAGAGTACAGAAATTTTAAATTTAAACAAAATGGAGCCAGAAATGTAGCTTGGCCACACAGCACATACCTTCCATGCATAAGGCCCTGGCTTCTAGCCCCAGCATGGCAAAAAGAATCATTTCGGGGCCGGGTAGGTGGCGCTGGAGGTAAGGTGTCTGCCTTGCAAGCGCTAGCCAAGGAAGGACCGCGGTTCGATCCCCCGGCGTCCCATATGGTCCCCCCAAGCCAGGGGCGACTTCTGAGCACATAGCCAGGAGTAACCCCTGAGCGTCAAACGGGTGTGGCCCAAAAACCAAAAAAAAAAAAAAAAAAAAGAATCATTTCAATAGATGAAGCATAGGTAGGAAAAAGTTAAAAGGGATCTGCCCTTGGGCCAGAGATAGGCTGGATTGCTGCTTATCAAACCACACACGCATGATATCCAGGTTCTATGCCCTGAACCACATAGGCTCTCTGAAGTGCTACATGGAGTGAGTAGCTCCTGAGTACCTTGAGGTGTGACCCCAAAACAACAAAGAGCTCCCTTCATTTCAACCTCTCATTGATTCTCCTCTTAGGTGTATTGGAAATGTGCATAGACTCCAACTTTTACTTCCAGAGGGTTTTAATGGATTCTGTTTATTCATATTGCTCAGCAACAAGATGAGTTTTAGTTTTTTGGGGTTTTTTTTTGGGGGGGGGGAAGAGTTACGTTACACCTGGCAGTGCTCAGAGATTACTCCTAGCTCTGTGCTTCAGAAGTTACTCCTGGCAGGCTTGGGGATCATTTGAGATGCTGGGGATTGAACCTGGGTCAGCCATGTGCAAGGCAAACACCCTACCTGCTGTGCTATCACTCCGGCTTACATCTGCAACGTTTTTTACACGTACTCACACGTTTTATCAATCAAAACACACAGATTGGGTTCATTTTCTAAAACTTCGTCCCAGCAATGTAAATTAAGGCCGTTCCGTAACTTCTGTGATTATTCTCTTTTTGATTATCATCTGGTATTTTTTCTAATGATACACAAAATATTTATAATAGAATGTCCTTGTGGGGCTGGAGTGATAGTATAATAGGGAGGACACTTGTCTTGCACACATCTGACTCAGGTTCAACCCTCCTAACCCCCCTGTATGTTTGCTGGAGACTGCCAATAGTGAGTGATTCCTAAGTGCAGAGCCAGAAGTAAACACTGAGCACAGCTGGGCATGGCCCCAAAACCAAAAATAAATAAATGAACATCTTGGCATATAGGTATTAATGCTTATGTGAAACATACTGGAACAAGAGGCAAAGAAATTGCTATACAAAATTGATTTAAGCGCTCTACATTTTTAGACAGAACATCACATTTCCCTTCCCAAAAAGGTGAACAATAGATAATGCCTGCATTAGGGTACCTCTCTCATTAACATTAGATATTAATCTTTTCATCTTTAATTGCAGAAAGATCGTTTAACCTGCAACTTCTTGATAACTCAGCTATTTGAAGCTACAAAAACATCTATTTATATGTAAACCGGTAAATATCCTGAATTGTCTGGTCTCATCTCTGTCCACATTTTTCCCTATGAGTTGTCATACTTGCTAATTGACAGATATATAACTTATAGCTTAATTTATGTAACAATATATATTATTATATATGTAACATATATAATAATGATAATAACAACAACAAATAGATATATAAAGTATCTATAGATAATATAATGTGAAACATAAAGTATCTGTGAGAGATATATAAAATATCTACAATATACATTATAATATCTGTAATACAGATTCATCAAATCCATAGTTTCCTTTATAAATCTTATTGTTTGAAGAGACTTTATTCAGACTAAAATTATAAAAAAAAAAAAAAAAAAAGATGTCCTGTGAGTTTTTCTAGTTATTTTTGGTTTTCCTAGGGTTATTTTTATACACAGAAGAATTAAATTTCCCCAATATTTTGTTTTGTTTTGGGGCCACCCAAAACAATGCTCAGGACCACCTCCTAGCTCTGGAAGCCAAGGTTAGCTTATAATCAGGGTTAGCAGCATGCAAGGCAAGTGCCCTTCTCATTGTACTGTGGCTCTAGCCCCATCCCAACATTTTTTTTTTTTTTAGTTTTTTGGGTCACACCCGGCAGCGCTCAGGGGTTACTCCTGGCTCCATGCTCAGAAATCACTCCTGGCAGGCTCCGGGGACCATATGAGAGCCGGGATTCGATCCAATGACCTCTTGCATGAAAGGCAAACACCTTACCTTCATGCTATCTCTCTAGCCCCACATCCCAACATATTTAATAACAAAAAAAAATACTCCCAAATAACTTACTGAGTAGGGAATTATTGAAAATTCATCTGTTTCCCGCTATTGTTAAGGGCCAAGTTCATCTTATCCAAATTTGCTTAAAAAAAAAAAAAAAAAACCGGTCCTGGAGAGATAGCACAGCGGTGTTTGCCTTGCAAGCAGCCGATCCAGGACCAAAGGTGGTTGGTTTGAATCCGGTGTCCCATATGGTCCTCCGTGTCTGCCAGGAGCTATTTCTGAGCAGACAGCCAGGAGTAACCCCTGAGCACTGCCGAGTGTGGCCCAAAAACCAAAAATAAAAAACAACAACACCCCGCTGGGGGCCAGAGAGATAGCATGGAGGTGGGGCATTTGTCTTGCATGCAGAGGATGGTGGATCGAATCCCAGCATCCCATATGGCTCCCCAAGCCTGCCAGGAGCAATTTCTGAGTACAGAACCAGGAGTAACCCCTGAGCGCTGCCGGGTGTGACTCAAAAAACAAACAAACAAACAAACAAACAAAAAACTCTGACAATAGTCTCACTCATTTATGGGTTGTTGTTTTGGTTTTGGTTTTTGGGCCACACTCGGCGGTACTCAGGGGTTACTCCTGGCTGTCTGCTCAGAAATAGCTCCTGGCAGGCACGAGGGACCATATGGGACACCGGGAATCGAACCCACCACCTTAGGTCCTGAATCAGCTGCTTGCAAGGCAAACACCGCTGTGCTATCTCTCCGGGCCCCATTTATGGGTTTTAAAAAACATAAAAGACAACTGAAATAATTCCCAGAGATGAGGGCTGGAAGGTCTGGCTCATGTTATGAAACTCACCACAAAGAGGGGTGAGTGCAGTTAGAGAAATAACTACACTGAGAACTATCATAACAATGTCAGTGAGTGAGGGATGTAGAAAGTATGTCTCAAATACAGGCGGGGGTTGGGGACAGAGGAGGAGTTGGCCTGGTGATGGGAAGGTTGCACTGATGAAGAAAGTGGTATTCTTTTTATGTCTGAAACTCAATTACAATCATGTTTGGAATCATGGTGTTTAAATAAATATATTATTAAAAAATATGCTCGGGGGAGGAATACTTTGGGGACCGCAGAGATTGTACAGTAGGGCAAATGCCTTGCACATAGCTGACCCAGGACAGATGGTGGTTCGAATTCCAGCATCCCATATGGTCCCTAGAGCTAGCCAAGAGCGATTTCTGAGTGTAGAGCCAGGAGTGAGCAAGGCCGGGTGTGGCCCAAAAGCCAAAAACAAACAAATAACAACAAAAATAATTTGGCCTGTTTCTAAACTATTCAGTTCCACTGTTCAATTTTTGACCAATAGTTCATTGTTTTAGGGACTACAGCTTTCAAAACTTTTGATATTTCGGGGCCGGAGCGATAGCACAGCAGCAGTGCATTTGCCTTGCATGCAGCTGCCCAGGACGAACATGGGTTCGAATCCTGACATCCCCTATGGTCCCCCGAGCCTGCCAGGAGCGATTTCTGAGCAAAGAGCCAAGAGTAATCAATCCCTTAGCACAGCCGGGTGTGACCCAAAACCAAAAAAAGAAAGAAAAAAAAGAAAAAAACTTGATATTTCCTCCAACCAATGATTTTCTTTCTTAAGCCCCGACCAAAGGTGCACATTTTGTCTTTTAACGGATCCTGTGAAATCTCTTTCTAAATCTCATTTAAGGAAATATGAAAATAACCAAATGTATGATGCTTTTAATGAGCCAGTTCATTCAGGAACAAAATATATATACCTATGTACCCAAGAACCCTCCATATATACCAGTAAAAAATAATTTTTTTTTGTTTTGGTTTTTGGGTCACACCCGGCAGTGCTCAGGGGCTATTCCTGGTTCTACGCTCAGAAATCGCCCCCCGGCAGGCTTGGGATGCCGGGATTAAAACCACCAGTCCTTCTGCATGCAAGACAAATGCCTTACCTTCATGCTACTCTCTGGTCCCCATATATACTAGTAAACTTTTATATGGCCCTGATGGAGAGCACTCTTAGGCTAACAGGGAGCACTGCAGATAACCAATAAAATCATCCTATTTTGAACTCGACTGTAGCAAAATATAAACTACGAATTGGACCACGTTCCTCAGAGAGTAACTCCCACTTAAAGACATATTCTGTACTGTACACACAGCCCAAATACTACCAACAATGTGCTGGAGGATGAAGTACAAACAGAACAGGAGGACAAGCCCACCCAGAGAGGGTGGGTGGGCACTAATAAACAGTTAACAGTCCTCTGCAGCAGGCAGCCTAGCAGCAGAGGCTGTGAAACCTAGCCACAGTGGTGAGCAAGGCAGAGCTCTTCTAATCTGGTGCTTCTTCCCCATCAGGGGCCCTTTACCACTACAAAGTGTCTAGCTCTTTCCACTCCCTCGCTATTGGGTGAGCTCAACATAAGGAGTTTGGATTTTTCTTATCCTTGGCTTAAGCCACGCAGGAAACTGTGCCCTGGTTTTATTCAAGCTCATCCCGTTTCACAGGGGCTGGGCTCAGCTCGCAGATCAGCCAGGCTGATCATCGTCAGCTCTAACATGGAGACTGTGTCTTGCTCCTTTGTCTTTCTCCTCAATGGTTCAGAACTCAGGGAATTTATTAAACCTCTAAATCGTTTGGTTGTTTTTTTTTTCCTTTTTTTTTTTTTTTAATAAAAGCCAGAGGAGGGGAACTGACAGTCAATATTTTGAGTATTCAGACTATGAAATTTAGAAAACTATTTTTCTTCTGTTTTTACTGGCATATTAGCCAAACATAGAGATAATTTTTTTTTTTTTCAGTTTTCTAGTTGGGACTGAATCAAGAAAAATGTTAGGGGCTGGAGAGATAGCGTGGAGGTAGGGCATTTGCCTTGCATGCAGAAGGATGATGGTTCAAATCCTGGCATCCCATATGGATCCCCAAGCCTGCCAGGAGCTATTTCTGAGCACAGAGCTAGGAGTAACCCCTGAGCGCTGCCAGGTGTGACTCAAAAACAAAGCCAACAAACAAAAAAGTTATATTTCCGTAGGTAATCTTGGACTAATTTATTTCACAGATATTAGAGTCAAGCTGGTAAAATCCCTTCTGAGTCAATCAGATGCTGTGGACAGGCTGGGAAGGACAGACCATCCTGCTTAGGCCTCTCCCTTCTGGACTCTGGTCTCCTAGGTCATGTGACTGCCAGTTTGAACCATGACAAAAATCCCCTCCTAAACCATTCTCTACAATTTGTGCAGAATTCAGCCAAATGCACATACAATATGGTCAGAGACAAACCTACAATATTTGTCAGAGACATCTTTTAACAGATGCTTAAGATTTTATTTGACCAATAAAGTAAACATCTTTTTTGAGGTAGAAATATCACAATTAATTTCATTGGGGGGGGGGGTCATTCCCAGTGGTGCTCAGGGGTTACTCCTGGCTGGCTCTGTGCTCAGAAATCGCTCCTGGTGGGCTTGGGGGACTTTATCGGATGCCAGTATTCTAACCACCATCCATCAGCATGCAAGGCAAATGCCCTACTGCTATGCTATCTCTCTGGCCCAATTTCATTTTTCAATACTAAAAATATTCCAGCATCTCTAATAATATCTATTACCGTATTCTGAAGTCCTTAAATATAGACAAAAATTCTTTCATGACAGATGTTATTTTATTCAAGGGGGGAGGGAGTTGGGGTCACATTTGCTGTGTTCAGGGATTACTCCTGTGTTGGTGCTCGGGGATCGTTCCTGAAGCTATGTGGGTGAGCACATGCAGTGCTGGAGAATAGAGGTGAAGTTAGCTTCTGATAACTGCAAGGCAAGTACCTTAACCCTATAGAAACTCTTTAGCCCAGAAAAATACTATTTAAAAACTTACAGAATCTGACAGGCCTCAGAAGAATGGGCATCCTCCATTCACCCCTGAACCAGGGAAGCTATCTATGAATCATCCAAGGTTTTTTATAACAACACCTGGAAGCAATCCTCTACCAGGGAAGATCCTACCACTGCTCTGATATTGACCTGCTCAAAAGAGACTTCCCTTAGCACTAAGGAGACTTGACATCAACAACGACCTGCTTACAGGACAGGGCTCTCTGCATTGCCCTTTAATTGTGAGGTGAAACGATAGGATGCTCCGCACCATTCTGAATGCAATGTAGGATATGCAGATTCCAGGATCTTTAATACAGAAACATGATACCAACAACAGAGACTGTGTGAAAAATAAAACTGTATTGGCACTACAGATAATGACTTGGATTGGACAAACTAGTCTGCCAGGAGCCTAGAGTTGGTCTTATGCCAGAAAACTTCAGGGGTAGGGTCTCCTTGTATTTAGGCCAAGGCTTTTCCTTTCCATGACCCTCATATTTTGGTGGGCCTATGCAAACAATAATTGCCACTCTAACACCGTTTTTACTGTACTCCTTTGACTCTAATCCTTAAGAAAAACAACCCACTTAAACTTTTGAGGTTAACTTAAACTAATATGCATGTGCATGGAAATGTAAAAAAGTACTTTGCCTTCAATGTTTAAGGAATTACATAAGTTTTATGGCTTTACATTGCTTTGTGTGCTGCTAAGAAATATTATGTATTACAATCTGGGGACTTGAGGGACAAAGTAATTGTACATGGGTTCTGTTTTATTTTTCTTAATGTTCTTTGGCTGAAAGTTCAAAGTTAAGATATCAGCAAGGGGACTTCTAAGAATTCTGTTTATGGGTGATTGTCCTTCCAATGTAACTTTACCTTGTCCTCTTTCTTTGCATCTTTGCTCTCATAATTAAAAATAAAAAATTTAAAAAAAATTATAGAATCTGAGACCAGTACTTCATGTGGTAGGGCACAGCCTCACATATGTGAAGCCTTGTGTGTGGTCCCTAGAACTTGTTGGGTATAATCCTGGTCAAGAGTGGGTGTGATTCCCCAGCTCTGCGACAACAATAAATCCAGAATCTGACTGATATAGTCACTCAGAAAAGAACACAAGAGCGAAACAAACTTTAGAGACTTACCAGGTGTGTTACTAAGCTGCATGCTTTTAATTCTTTCATTTAATAACTGCTTCTCAGGAACCAAATAGATAAGCTTATTTTGATATTCCTAATAAAAAGAAAAAGGAGTGCCTGATTTAAAGTCTGTACTGTTTATGTTTCTGAAAACAAATATGCATAAAAACCACTCACGCTGTAACTGCATAGGAATAATACATAGATATAAACAGCTTTTAACTTATTAATAAAATAGTAAACAATATGCACAATTTTAAGTGGGAAGGTAAAGGGGTCAAAAAATAACTTAAAAGGGTTGAAGAGCATGACTGGCATGTTTAAGGTCCTGAATCCAATCCCAGCAACCTATGACCCTCGAGCCCCCTGGATATAGCTCTGGTGGCCCCGGTGCTGCTATGATGCTCTGAATAAGCATGTGTGCAGCAAAGCAAACCCAAATCTCAGGGATAGACAGGTAGATCAGAAATGTTACCTGGCCTGTGTCATTATTGGTAACCAGGTTAAAAACATATACAAAATGAATTAATTGCTAGATCATACAAAAAGAAAATTTGACACAAAGACTCCACAGAGATGCAGAAAGTTTCTAGAAACCTTCCTGCAAATTATTGTAACTACACCAAAACAAAATTACCAGAACCCTTAAGGATATATGCAACATTCTCACCACAATTTGAAAATGATGTGGTTAAAATCTCCCCAAATCAGAATAACCTAGGTTTAATGTGTAAGTATGTAAGTGTACAAATATGTACATAGACATAGTTATTTAAGATTTAAAAAAATCAAAGCAGTAAATCTGGTTTAAGAGTAAATATTAGGGCCCAGAGAGATAGCACAGCGGCGTTTGCCTTGCAAGCAGCCGATCCAGGACCAAAGGTGGTTGGTTCAAATCCCAGTGTCCCATATGCGCCCCCCCCCCCCCCCCCGTGCCTGCCAGGAGCTATTTCTGAGCAGACAGCCAGGAGTAACCCCTGAGCACCGCCGGATGTGGCCCAAAAACAAAAAACAAACAAAAAAAAAAAGAGTAAATATTAAGCAGACCTTGACTAGATGGTTAGTAGAGTTTTAGGGATTTCATTGTAAGGGAAATCTAATCAGAAATGCAGAAAAAGGGGCCGGAGAGACAGCATGGAGGTAAGGTGTTTGCCTTTCATGCAGAAGGTCGGTGGTTCGAATCCCGGCATCCCATATGGTCCCCTGAGCCTATCAGGAGCGATTTCTGAGCATAGAGCCAGGAGTAACCCCTGAGCACTGCCGTGTGTGACCCAAGGGGAAAAAAAAAAAAAAAAGAAAAGAAAAGAAAAAAGAAAATCATGCAGAAAAGGTTCCTGTACACCCAAAATGAAAAATCATTGTCAGAATTATTAATAGCCCCCAGTATTTAAAGATAAATTAGCAAAAAAAAAAAAAAAAAATAGCAGCAAACACCTTACCTGCAGATCTTGTTGGAGTTGCTTGATTTCCATAATTTCAAGGTCGCACTGCTTATCCAGAACTTCCAGCTCGGTCTTCTGAGTTTGCTTTCGGAGCCGGACATCTTGAAGTCGGCCTGAGATTTGCTGCTGCTTGCCATTCTATTGGAAGGGACAGGAAAACGTAACATCAAAGATTAACAGAAAGGCTCCTATCAGAGGCTGGAGCAATAGTACAGCGGGTAGAGTATTTGCCTTGCATGCAGCCGACCCAGGTTCAATTCTTGGTGCCCTAGAGGGTCCCCCAACCCCCCCAGAAATAATGCTGTAAGGCTACCCTGAATTAAGACTTAGCATAAGATTTTCCATCTTAAGATATCAGTCATTCTATACCTGCTGGCTCACCTCTCAGTCAATTCCCAACCAAGTCCTGGAACCTCCCCTTTTTGGAATGAGGCTTTGTGCAAGCAGAGTGAGCTGACCTTACAGTTACTTCCCAATCAGGTCCTGAACAAAGTGCCAATCCATCAAAAAGGAGGAAGAAACTGGTGGGCTGACAGTTCTCAAGAGTATGTGAGCAATATATCCTCCAGGTGGATCTAACCAATCATGGTGAAGAGCATAAGGAAATGGTGAGTTGCAGTTTCAGAGCATAAAAGGAAGCCCCTTATGCAAGGCCAGGGTCACTCTCCTTCTAAAGGCGCCAGACCTGACCAGGAAGCTTTGGCACTCAATGCTTGCTTGATCTGTGTTTAGTAAAATTCTTCGATACAAAGCCCTTTGCTTTGTGTGGCCTTTCGGATACTGAAGCCTAACAATCCCTGAGCAGAGTCATGAGTCAACAGCTGTGGCTCAACAACCAAAAAAATAAACAAACAACTTTTCGTGTAAATGATACCTATCGTGGGGGGGGGGGGTGTCTAGTGATAGTACTATGGTAAGGAAGCTTGCCTTGCACATGGCTGATCTGGGTTTGACACCCAGTGTCACATATATAGTACCTGGAACACCACCCGTGATCTTTGAGCACAGAGATAGGAGGAAGCCTGGGTAAAATAGGGTGTGTTCAATATAACAAAAAAGTTACTTATCAATCATTTATATATTTCTAAGATAAAAGTTTAAAATCAGATGGAGGGGACTGAAGTGATAGTACAGTGGGTAGGGTGTTTGTCTTGTATGCAGCCAACTGGGGTTTGATCCCCAGCTTTTCAGATGTTCCCCAATCTGCAACCGGGGCGATCCCTAAGCACAGAGCCAGGAGTAAGTCCTGAACATTCCTGGGTCACTCTCTTTCTCACAATTTTTTTTTAAACAAGAAGGAATTTTCTTTAGAACTAGATATGTAAAGAGAATCACAGCAGGAAAGGCGCTATTTTTACAATACTCAAAATTCCATACATTAAGATGAAAAAGTATTAACATAAAACTGTCTAATCTTGCTTAGAATTGAGCACTTAAACATAATTTCTAATATTAAAATGAGACAATCTCAGAATAATGAGGAAAATGTTTGTGGCATTTACTATTATCTTCTCTGAGCAATTAATTCTACTTCCCGCTTTGCCATCTCATCTCCTCTAATTAAACAATGTCCAGGGGGGCCTTTTTGCCACAGTTCTGTTCTGCACCAATAATCTTTTCCCTATCTTCTGAGATATGGGGGGAGAAAACAGCAAACAGAACCCAGACAGCAAAGGTTCTCCACAGAGATGAAGGAAAGTCAGTTTGAGGGGCCTCTCCTCTGCCACATTCATTCGCTGATATCCTAGTGCCTTAGGAGTTCAGAATGTGACAGGATTTGGAGAAAAGTCTTTTCAAGTGAGGGTAAAGCTCAAGTGAGGTCACTGGGGCACCCTTCATCCCAGCTGACAGGGCCATTGGGGGAGCACACAGCAACCCAGAGAGGACACAGTGAGAAGGTGGCAGCAGTCAGCAAACCTGGATAAACACTTCAGAGAAACCCAAGTGTTCTGACACCTTCATCTTAGAATTCCAGCCTCTTAAACTGTGAGAAAATTCTTGGGTTTTTTTGAGGGGAGATAGGGTCACACCTGGCATTGCTCAGGGGCTCTGCACTCAGAAATGGCTCCTGGCAGGCTCAGGGGACCATATAAGATGCCGGGATTCGAAACACCGTCCATCCAGGATAGGCCGCGTGCAGCCATATGCAAGGTAAACTCCCTATAGCTGTGCCATCTCTCCAGCACCTCACTTACTTGTTTTAAGCCACTAAGCCTGTGTTATGGCAGACAAGGCAAACTATTATAGTAAGGTGAGAAGAAATGAGACCACTGGTTAAAATACGATTAGAAGTCAAAAACGTTTTACCGAAAATTCTCCCTTAGACCAAGAAATACATGCTGTGTCATTCTTAGAACAGCTGTTACTATCTTAAACAGTAAATGAATAGGGGGCCGGAGAGATAGCATGGAGGTAAGGCGTTTGCCTTTCATGCAGAAGGTCATCGGTTGGAATCCCGTCGTCCCATATGGTCCCCCGTGCCTGCCAGGAACAATTTCTGAGCCTGGAGCCAGGAATAATCCCTGAGCACTGCCGGGTGTGACCCAAAAACCACAAAAAAAAAAAAAAACAGTAAATGAATAGGCTCAGGCATGTTCCATACTCTGTACAGAGAAATTTATACCACTCCTTGGAATATTACCCAGGTTTTGTTTTTTGTTTGCTTTGTTTTTGTCACATCCAACTGTGCTCAGAGCTCACTCCTAGCTAGGCTCACAGGATCACTCTTGGAGGTACCCAGAAGACATATGGAATGCTGGGGATCGAACCCCAGTCAGCCACATAGGAGGCAAGGACTCTACCCACTGCTTTATCACCCCAGCTCTGTAAACAATACTTAAATTTGAAGTTCCCACAGGATTATACATATAGGTTCAGAACCCTACTATATTAGGTCAGATGGAAACCTGAGAGTTATAAGATGGTAAGATATATGTATTACTCAGCCATATTCTGTAGTTTAAGCAAAGTTCTTTTTCTAAAAAGAAAAATCTGATGCTCTTGACATCTGATCAAGTATAAAAACTGGAAGGGCTGGGGACAATATCGACTAAGAACCAAAGTCAGCAGAACTCCTCAAAAATCACCCAAGATCATTTCAGTCAGCAATTTCAAATCATTTTTCAGTAGAATCTTCCTGAGAAAAGCAGATCTTGGATGGACTCTAATGAAGGGCCAGAGTGACAGCTCAAAGGCCTAGTGGGATAGGACTCGCATGTGGGAGCCATGGGTTTGATCCCTGGCCTTATGGTCTCCTCGATACCACTATGGGAGTGTCCCTAAAAAACACACACAGAGGGATCCACAGTGCATCGCTGGCAACAGCCCCCAAACAAATCACCACACACAAAAAAAATAAGCATCACTTAAAAGGGGGAAGGGGGGAGAGACAAATCAAAACAACTCTCAAAAAGAACAGGCAGATGAATGTGAGGGTACTCCCTGGTAATGTGTGGTAAGAACTGGGGAGAAGAGAGAGCACCATACCAGCTCCCACTTTCTGGTTCACCATCTGCAAACAGTCTTCCCAAGACAGTTTAAAATGCAGCATCCCTGAACGAGTGCCACCACCCCTGACTGCAGTGAAGGGTAAGGCAAGTGAGACAGAAAGGAAATGCCTTGACAAAGAATACCTGAATAGCTCTCAAAGCTGGGCTGGGAATGAACAGCTTATCAGCAACTGAACTGAGAGCATACCCATTCTCAGCTTTTGCTTTATCTTACTGTAGTCAATGAACCATCCTGTCCAGACACTCATAAAAATGACTATTTAACCCATTAAAACACAGAGTATTCAGAATTTTGTTTGTCTGAGGGTCACACGGGGCTTATCCCTGGCTCTACGCTCCAGGATCACTGCGGGCAGGGCTCAAGGGACCATATTGGATGCTGGATTAGCTGTGTGCCAGCAAATGCCCTACCCGCTGTACTATTGCACCGGTCGGTATGTAGGATTGTAAAGAGGCTTAAAACGAAGTTCACTCGCACGTGAGCCATACCAGGGCTTCCAGCTCGAGCTGAAGACTGTTCTTTTTCGAGTTTAACCTGACAATTTCTTCCTGCTCTCGATTCCTCTGATTGTGAAGTTCCTGTCGCCGGATCCTCTCCCACTCTAATCGGCGCTGTCGCTCCAGTTCCTGTTTTGCTGCCTGAAAATAACGAACTATAGTTAATGTTTATATTAATGATTTTGCATCACTCAAGAGCGGGTAGGATGACAGAGATAAAGATGAGGCTGCATTGAACTTTCAGAGGACTTGACTGAGTGCCTGGGATAATTAGGAGAACTTAGTTTTTGGTTTCCGTTTTTTGTTTTCAGGGTAGTTCCCTCCCCCCCCCCACCTCTACACACCACACTCCTTAATTCAGATAAACTCTGAATAAATAACTACATAAATTAAAACTCTGAAATTTTATTTTGTTTTGGGGTTATACCCAAGGATGCTCAGGGTTGGTTACTCCTGGCTCTGCTCTCAGGAACCACTCCTGACAGTGCTCCAGAAACAATATAGGTTCCTGGGGATCAAACCCAAGTTGGCTGTGTTCAAGGTAAGCAACCTATCCTCTGTGTTATGCCTCTGGCCTGGCAAATCTAATTTTTCTTTTTTTTTTTTTTTTTTGTTTTTGTTTTTGTTTTTGGGCCACACCCTGTGACGCTCAGGGTTTACTCCTGGCTATGTGCTCAGAAGTTGCTCCTGGCTTCTTGGGGGACCATATGGTATGCCGGGGGATCGAACCGCGATCCGTCCTAGGCTAGCGCAGGCAAGGCAGGCACCTTACCTCCAGCGCCACCACCCGGCCCCAAAAAAAACTTTTTTTTTTTGGTCTAATTTTTAAAGATAAAATTTCTACCAAAATGCCCACCAGACTTTTCAATTGTTTTATAGGCTCATCCTCTGGTATTAATTTTCTATTAATAATCAAAAAGATGGCTTCATACATTTAAATGTTAACAAAAATAATAACTTTACCTTCCACTCACATCATTTTAGTATGATTTATCGCCAGTACCTTTAGGCTGTGAGTCTACCTAAGGACTACTGGTTCTACTCCTAATGACCTGCATAAACTCAGTCCCCATAAGTGTCCAGATCATCAACCATCCTCATCGTACTGTCTTTCTAATTCCTTGGCCCCTTACACCTATTTCCTAAATTATTTCTGCTTGAAGACGCGCCTGAACCATATAAGACAACATGTGTAGTCCATTTAAAGGATAAAAAAATTGGCTTGGATGCAAGCAGTCGCCGTGTGAGCCCTCCAACACTCTGACCTAGGTAGGTTCCTAAAAGAGCTTCTCAGTTTCCGCCTCTGTCAAAGAGAAATAATACTAGCCACCACGTAGAAGTGTGTGGTAATTAAATTAATTGAGTTTAATACCAGCTAAAGAAAAATAAAAAATGTTTGAACTCCCTCCCTCCTCCACTCATTATAATCCTCCTCAGTTCTTCGCTCAACTCAGCTTTCTCATCAATCCTCAATCACATCAATTAATGTGATCACCTGCACACATGCCTTTGTACCAGCTGCCAACCCCCCAAACCCTCACAAATAAGAATACACTTTCTCTTCATAGAGAAGGAAGATCCAGATTTGACTAAAAGTGATGGGGCTGAAGAGAGAATATAGTGGGTAAGGTGCCTGTCTTGCATGCAACATACCCAGGTTCTAGCCCTGGCACCATATATGGCCCTATGAGCACTGTCAGGAGTGATGCCGGCACAAAGCCAGGACTTCGTCCTGAGCATCACTGGGTGTGGTCTCCCCACAAATTATAACATAACATAAAACAACACACCACAACAACCAACCTTTAGGGAAGACGGGGCATGGTCAGCAGCACTGAGGCCACCAGAGTCATATATAGCCCCTCAAATACAGTCACTGAATAAATGTAGTGAATTTTTTTTTGGGGGGGGGAATAAAATATCGCAATCACCTCTCTTCTTTCTAACTCTTTTCTCCTTTCTTCCTCCCGTTGTCTCTCCAGTTCCCTCTGCTTCTCCAGGCGTTTTTCTAATTCGAGCTGTTTCTTCCACTCTTGCTCCTGTAACTCTCTCTGTTTTCGTTCCCACTCTTCCTTTTCTTTCTGGGCTTTCCGCTCTGCCTCCCTCTGCTGCTGCTCCATCAGGACCTGGCGGCGCTTCTCCAGCTCCATGTTTCCCCGCTCGTAGTTGGCTTTCCGCTTGTCCTCGAAAGTCACTGCAAAGATACCTCCAGTCAGCACTCATGCACACTGCTGCGACCGTTTCCAACACACTCGTGCACTGGGTCCTGCGAATCTCTAGAGACCTCCCCAAAGGATAACTAAATTCTCGGAGAAATGGGGGCTACTGACTTTTTTCTGGGACTATTTCACTTTTCAAAAAAAAAATTCCTAAGTCGAACCCAAACCCCTAGAAAAGTAACTTTAGTATTTATATCAAAAAAAATAAGGGGGATGCCTTCACATGTTGCTTAAGGGGTGCATAGGTTATTTCTGGCAATTCTCAGCCCCGCAGGCCAGATAGCCGAGAATGAGGCCTGAAAGAGCAGGTGCTGCTTTGTGTTCGTGGCACTGGGAACAGGGACAGACACACCCCAGCAGGGCTCAGAGTCTCCAGTACTTACAATCAAAACTATGTATTTATTTTTTTTTTGATACCTGTCATTCATTGTCTAATATTTTAAAACATTTACATATATACTCTAAAGCCAACAATCATAGTTCTTCCCCTACCCCAATGAGTTTACCATTTGTTTTTACAATACTACATGAGTCTGGGGAATTGAACTTCATACCACGAGAAAGGTTTATGTTGCACTGAACCTACCACCAAAGTTTTAATTCCATTCACTGGCTTGTTTTGTTAAAGCTAAAGATATCATCTTTGTTAGGGCTAAGAACTTTCCCGAAGCGAGAAGAGCAATTTAACATGCACACACACTTTCCCAAAGCGAGAAGAGCAGTCTAACACACACACACACACACACACACACAACCCACACTTACTTGTCAAGTGCCCACATTGTCTTTTTTACCAAAACAATCATCTCAATTTTGACTCTAAATTTTGATTTAAAATCCATTCCATCCCTTAGTTTTATGACTTGACACATAAAATGTTAATGATATAAACTTACTAAATATTCACTTACTTTCTAAGGTCAAATAATTCAAGCAACCTTACTATAAACACAACTTAAGACATTTGATGTTACCTGGTAACTTTTTCTGAGGTGGTTCTTCCTGCATTTTCTGGTAGGAAGGCAGAGTTCCATTAATGGAATCTGTTTGTTTTCCTCCTCTGAGAAAAGCAAACAAAAGACAAACTAAGCAACTAAGAATCAAGAATTTTTAGACTAGACTACACAGACTACCAATGATTAGAGCAATTAAATACCAATTAAAGGTATTTCAAACAGGGTCAAGGAGACAGTTCAACTGGCTGGCACATGTTTCACATGCAGGAGGTCTGGATTTAATACCAGGCACCTTATGGTCCTTGGGTGTACTGCTAGGAGTGGCCCCAAACAACAACACAGTTATTTTAAAGGCAGTATGGTCTATACTTATAATAGTATAAAGCAGTAAATAGCTGTGAAGTCAGAGAGGCAAATTTATTCTTAATTTCTTTAGTCATTAGTTTCCTTCTCCAAAATCTGGTAAAAAAAAAAAAAAAAGAAACAAACCAAACCTATCTCTGATGAGTACTCTTACCCAAGGTAACTAATTGAAAACCCAAATTAAGTGGTGATATACACATTTAACTCCCGAAAGAAAGAGAACAGAGGCTTCAAGACATTCCAAAGTAATAATCACATATGTCCAGAGATCAAAACCCCAGCCCCTCACTCAGAGGCACTCACCTGAAAGAAGGGGGGACCAGCTCAGGAGGTAAGGTCAGTGGCAATGGCTGTCCAGCTTTGGCCATATCGGTGAGGTGCATCGCAAGAATAAACTCCTCTGCTTTGAGCTGTCCGTCACCATCAATGTCAGCCAGAGTCCTAAAGAAAATGCAAGTATTTCCAACTTAAGACAGGAAATTTCTTTGGAGTAAAATATTTTAAAATGGGGGGCCGGAGAGATAACATGGAGGTAGGGCATTTGCCATGCATGCAGAAGGTCAGTGGTTCAAATCCCGGCATCCCATATGGTTCCCTGAGCCTGCCAGGAGCAATCTGAGCCTAGAGTCAGGAGTAACCCCTGAGTGCTGCCGGGTGTGACCCAAAAAATGAAAACAACAACAAAACAAAACAAAAAAATTTTAAAATGAGCCAGAGACACAGTACAGAAGTTAAAGGTTGGGCACCATCCCCAGCAGACATCCCTGCCAAATTTTTATTTATTTTTTCAGTAGAGTGCGATAGTTTATTTTTCTAATAAAAAATTTTTAATCTTAAGAATGATTGTTAAAAAAAAAAAATGATTGTAAGGGGCCAGCGAGGTGGCGCTAGAGGTAAGGTGTCTGCATTGCAAGCGCTAGCTAAAGAAAGGACCATGGTTCGATCCCCAGTGTCCCATATGGTCCCCCCAAGACGGGCAATTTCTGAGCGCGTAGCCAGGAGTAACCCCTGAGCATCAAATGGGTGTGGCCCAAAAACCAAAAACAAACAAACAGATAGTAAAACAGCAGAGATAATGTATTTTAAAATGTGAATGAACACAGAAAAGTGACTTAATGTTTATGCTTAATTTTCATATCACACCACAACAGGGAAAGAAACTTTAAAAAAGAAAGAGAAATTTCTGCCTAAAAAGGCAGCGTGTGTTGTTTCATGGATCATTTATTCTTTAGATCACATTTAATGTTGTGTTTTTAAGTGATATATTCTCTAATTCCCCATAGAATGCATTAAGTAAAAGCAAACTAGTTCTAACTTATAAATAATTAAAATATCGGGGCCTGGAGAGATAGCACAGCGGCGTTTGCCTTGCAAACAGCCGATCCAGGACCAAAGGTGGTTGGTTCGAATCCCGGTGTCCCATATGGTCCCCCATGTCTGCCAGGAGCTACTTCTGAGTAGACAGCCAGGAGTAACCCTTGAGCACTGCCGGGTGTGGCCCAAACCCCCCCCCCAAAAAAAATAATAATTAAAATATCAAATTCTCAAAAAAAAATTCCACAATTTTATTTGCTTTCAACGATTATATTAACTTTCATATCACTGCTTTTATAGAACAACTCTGAGCCACAACTTTTGCAATCAAAATTATCTTTCTAGGGCTGGAGAGACAGATCTGCATGCTTTGTGTACAGAAAGTCTAGATTTGATCTCTGCCACTTCATGGTCTCATAAGCACTGTTAGGAGCAGCCCTTCAGTACAGTCAGAGAAGAGCAAAAAAACATAGAGAAACCCCAGAGCACAGCTAGGTAAGGCAGAAAAAAAAAAACCTATATTTTCTTTTCTTTCTTTTTATTTTTGGGGGGGAAGGGGAGGCATAACCATTTGGTGCTCATGGCTTACTCCTGGCTCTGTGCTCAGGGTCACTCTTGGAGGTACTCCAGAACTGTATATGGGATCAAAGTTCTGGACTCCCCCAATAACCATCCTTTTTTTATATAATAAAGAATCAAAACTTTAAAAAGAAATTAACAATTAATCGATATACTCACCAAATAGTAGCTAGCTGAGTTTGAGAAAGGTTTGATTGAAGGAGGGCATTTCTAGCTTGAAAACCTAGTGGAATGGAAAACAGTTGTGAAAAAAAAATACTCCCGTCTCTTTAAAGTCATGAAAATCTAAGCCATAACTTTAAACTTTAAGCCATAACTCTATTGCCGAACCAGAGAAAGAGAGTGAGCAAGCAAGAGAAAATAGGGGGTAAAGTGCATGCCTCACATACAGCCCACTCCATTTCCATCACAGCCCTACATGAGCCCAAGCATCACCAGGGGTAACGGAAGCCCCCAGCACCACCAGGGTAGCAAAGTGGGCAGCACAGGGCTCTGTATCAATGTAGCCGAACAATGAATAGCTGTCCTGGTGGCAGACAATCACTAGGCAAGGTCCCAGGGCCTCCTGAACACCACTTGCATCTGTCAACAGCAATTAATACAAACACTACCTGGCCAGGGGTAAGAATGGACAATCAGTGGGATCTAGTGCTCCCGGTTATTTCACAATGACCAAAGACAAAATCCCTCTCCTACAAAGGGATATGAGGAGCCCTGAGAGGACTAAGGGAAGCTCAGCTGAACAATGGTGGTGTGCCAAGCCTGCGCACAGATGCTCTCTATAGCCTGTGCCTGCAATACTAGTCCCTCCAGTCTCTGTTAGTCTAATGCTCTGCGAGCCAAACCAACTGTCAACTCTTCCATGAAGTGCTCCCCTTGACCCAGCAATCCAGGTTGGACCCAGCTTCCTTGATATCCTGAGCTAAAGCTGCCTTCCCTCCCAAGCTCTGAATGAATCCCCATGAGGATGTGACCTATTCTGTGGGTCCTTCAGATACAGATCAGGTCTTCTTACTTCTCTGCATGCCAGTGCCTCCCAGACTGCTGAGATCTCTGGTTCAGAAACTATTTGAGATGATGAATCAGTCTCAGTAAGTCTTGAAATGATTGAGAGTTTAGAGGTAAGAGAAGAGGAAGAGCAAAAGGAAGAAAATCATTCCTCCAACTGCTCCACTCTTTGGGCAAAGCCTAACCCATCAGTTTCATTGAACCCTGTCCTCATCTACATTGAGGACTCGCACTCATTTCAAGACAAAACCACACTCCTTCCAAAGACAACCTCTCCCTAACTAGAGATACAGAAGCTTCTTCATTCTCGCAGGCCTCACAGTAATAACTTTGTCTGAAAACAACACAATGAACAGCCCTTGTTTTTACGCTCTGTTCTGTTCTAGAGACATGCCACAATTAATTTTTCCAATTTTCTGCTGATGGGCAGACATTTGAGCTTTCTGTTTTTGAATGCATCTACTGTGAACATTTTGTACATGTACTTTTAATATTTTGTCAATAAAAAGAGAATGTGTTATGCAAAAGGCAGCCCCCCATGAAAAACGTTCATTTTTACAAAGAATAAGTCACTAGAAATACAAGTATACAGATATTCAAATATTATACTTATTCAATTAGGCAAATATACAATTATCCACAGTAGCCCCCAAAACATATATACACACACACAAATATTTAGAATAACAAAAAATAAACAAAATAAAGTCAAATTAAGTTTAAAATATTTAATAGAGGGACTGGAGTGATAGCACAGCGCTAAGATGTTTGCTTTGCACACTTGTCAGCCTGGGATAGGCCCGGGTTTGATCCCTGGCATCCCATATGGTCTCCTGAGCCTGCCAGGAGCAATTTCTGAGAGCAGAGCCAGGAGTAACCTGAGTGCCACTGGGTTTGGCAATAAATAAATAAATAAATAAATAAATAAATAAATAAATAAATAAATAAATAAATAAATAAATAAGAGAAAAAGAAAAAATAACATAAAATATTTAATGGAAAACTCCTTTTTTGGTTTTCAGTCCTATTCGATTGCTACTCAAGCACTGCTTCTGGCTAGGCTGGGACAGACCCAGTGCTGCTGAACCTGCCCAGCTCTCTCTCTCCAGCCCCTCTATCACTTTTCTTTCTTTTTTTTTTTTTTTTTTTTTTTTTTTTTTTTTGGTTTTTGGGTCACACCTGGTAACGCTCAGGGGTTGCTCCTGGCAGGCATGAGGGACCATATGGGACCCCGGGATTCGAACCAATGACCTCCTGCATGAAAGGCAAACGCCTTACCTCCATGCTATCTATCACTTTTCAATACTTATTACATTTAGTACTAAACTGCACTTTCTTTCTGAGTGAAGACAAAGGGGGGAAGTTAGAAGGTGGGAATTCTACTTTCTGATTACTGGTCTAAAAATACTAATAACAGTTACATCTTCCGCATCATCCTTAATTCGGAGATGCCCGGGGTATTTCCAGCATGGTCTCAAAAGTTCTACGGGAAATTCAAGTTAAGTTGTGGGAACCTATGGAAAGTTCCACATACTCTTTTGCCACACAGTGAGTCACCTCTATTCGATGCACTTAAGGATGAGATTTGATTTCTCTTGAGATCTTTCTCTCCAAAGTTGGGGTGTCTATCTGTATGCTTAGCTTGACTGTAAGAACTCTTGAAGGAAAAAATCAATCTTTGGAACTTTATGCAAATGTCTGCATTTATATTTACCAAAGATCTGCAAAAGCATTTGAATTGTAAAAACTTTGATGAGCTACAAGATAATAAGCTCAAATGGAAAATATCTATCCTTCAAAAGAAACCAGTTTTGAGCTGTCAGAATCTTTTGTGTGTGTGTGTGCGTGTGTGTGTGTGTGTGTGTGTGTGTTTTGGGTTACACCCAGTGTGTGTGTGTGTGTGTGTGTGTGTGTGTGTGTGTGTGTGTGTGTGTGTGTGTGTGTGTGTGTGTGTGTGTGTGTGTGTGTTGGGTTACACCGGGCAGTGCTCAGGGGTTATTCCTGGCTCCAGGCTCAGAAATTGCTCCTGGCAGGCACGGGACCATATGGGACCCCAGGATTCGAACCGATGACCTCCTGCATGAAAGGCAAAAGCCTTACCTCCATGCTATTTCTCCGGGCCCCGAGCTGTCAGATTCTTAAGCACCAAATGACACTTACCTGAGAGGTAGCCACTCATGCTTTTGTCAAGACTATTAAACTTCTGCCGGTATTTTAATCTTGAAGGCTGGGGAACTGCCCACTCGGCGGGTCCAGTTTTGGGCGAGTTCCCTGAGAGGGAAGCAGTTGAGGAAGTTGAGCTATAACAAAATTCATTAAAAAGTTGCTTACAAGGTATAAAATAAAATATATTCAAAGTTTGTCAGGCAAAAAATTAAGTATCCTACTTCGTATGAAGAGTATAAATGCACTTACTGAAGAGAATTTAAGCAATCATTCTTATTGAGAACTGTCTAAATCAGACACAGAGAAATATTTTTGTTTGCTTTTATTTTTGTTTTGGGGCAATACCTGTTATGCTCACGGCTTACTCCTGGCACTGTGCTTGCTCTGTGATCACTTAGGGTGGGGCCCGGGGACTATCTGGGGTAACGGATATATAGCCCACATAAGAAGCAAATGCCCTTCTTGTACTAGACTCTCCAATGCCATGAAATACTTTTTTTTTTTTTTTTTTTGGTTTTTGGGCCACAGCCAGTGATGCTCAGGGATTACTCCTGACTATGCACTCAGAAATTGCTTCTGGTTTTGGGAACCATATGGGACACTGGGAGATGGAACCGCGGCCCGTCCTAGATTAGTGCACACAAGGCAAACGCCCTACCTCTTGTGCCACCGCTCAGGCCCCAAAATACATATTTTAAGAGGAAAAATATGTAGCTTTGGTCAAAATACTGACTGATCCATAATATAATTGAGTATTTTTATTTTTGTAAAATAAGTTGTTTGATTAGATATTTGATTAACACATGTTATGAGTGTGATAAGTAGTCACCTTAATTATGTATACATTTGGCATCATCAAGTCATCATCATCATCTTTGGATAAATTCAAGAGTTTTTTAAGCCATTTTTTAAATAGTCAGTAGCATAAAGTGAACTGGAAGTCTAAAGAATTCATACCTACTAGATCCTAAATCAATCAGCGACTGGGCTTTCTGTATACTAGCACCACCGAATCCTCCCATCAGACTGTAAGATGACCCGTGAGGCAATGCTAGAAAAAAAAATGAATTTTAAATTGGTTCAAACTAAAAATGTCGCCAAATGAATGTTTTTGTATCCATAGTTTCTTCTTATAAAATACTGACCCACGAGACATCAGATACGTACTTGAAGAAGAGTATGGAATGGATAAAGGCTGGGCGAGGCTGGCAGTCCCATTTGGTAATGAAGAAGTGCTAACAGAAGGCACCAGGGGAGCAGGCATCATCAAGGGAGGAAGGGTGGTCCCTGAAGTCATAGCAGACAAGGGCGTTGCGAGAGGCGCCACTGGAGGCAACGGCTGAGGAATGGACAGATTGGGCATGCTCCCCATTCCTGAAGATAAACACACACATTTCCATAGCAGGTAAATTGAGTACCAGACACAAGGCAAAAAACAAGTTCAGGACACAGTGAATGAACTCTGTTTCTAGGAATACTCCGGGCAAACCATCGAGTCTTAGAACATTCGTCAAGGCTCCTTTGAGCCAACAGTGACAGAGATCAACTACTGTTTTCTATTTATTTTGGTTTAGAAGCCACATCCCATGCTCAGGAATTATGCTCGCTAAGGAGTTACTCCTGGTGGGGCTCAGGGGCCATTGGGGGTGATGGGGATGGAACACAGTTCGGCTGTACAGAAGTTTGGCACCTTCCCACTGTATTATATCTCTGGCTCCTAGACTTACTATTTTTAATACCAATACTCTGGCCTGTGTGAACAAAGTGATTATTTTACTATGAGTTAAAAATTTCTCTTCTAGGGGGCTGGAGTGATAGCACAGCATTTGGGCATTTTGCCTTGCACATGGATGACCCAAGACGAACTCAGGTTTAATCCCCGACATCCCACATGGTCCTCTGAGCCTGCCAGGAGCAATTTCTGAGTGCAGAGCCAGGAGTAAGCCCCGAGTGGAGCCAGCATGTTCAAAAATAAATAAATAAAAGAAATTGTTACTTATATATAATCTCTTTTGCATTCTATACAAAAGTACAAAGAAAAGTCAGTTAGAATCATGGGCATCACATACTTTCTGGACTGACAGGGACCTGAAAGGGACATTGACTGGACCAAAGACCCAGGTCACAGGAATTTTTCTGAACTGTTTCTGGACTATGGGGACCTGTAGGCGTGAGAGCTATGACAGTAAGTTTAATAAGAAATGACCACTGGGCCCGGAGAGATAGCACAGCGGCGTTTGCCTTGCAAGCAGCTGATCCAGGAACAAAGGTGGTTGATTCGAATCCCGGCGTCCCATATGGTCCCATGTGCCTGCCAGGAGCTATTTCTGAGCAGACAGCCAGGAGTAACCCCTGAGCACCGCCAGGTGTGGCCCAAAAACCAAAAAAAAAAAAAAAAAAAAAAAAAAGAAATGACCACAAATTTACAACCTGAGGACTGTCATTTTACAACAAACTCCTGTCTAATCTCTACTATATTTGGATCATTAAAGTTTAACTGTCAAATGCAATTAATATACACTAAAACAAGGGCCAGATAGAACGCTTGCCTTGCACATGTCTAAACTCGTTTTGATTTCTGGCATCCCATATGGTCTCTGAGTCCTGCCATGATGATCCCCAAGTATAGAACCAGGGGTAAACCCTGAGCATTGCTGGGTATAATCGAAAAATTTATAAAGTTTTTAATTAAGTGAATATACCAAAACGAGCAGAAATCAACGGCGAGAACATAGGAGGTTGCTTCATGATAGGAGGGAGAACCACAGGCAGCTGCTGGCCTTGAAGCTTTAGTTTGATGAGTTTCATAGCGATGGAGAACTCCTGCTGGTCCATCTTTCCATCCTTGTTCAGGTCTGATAAAGCCCTACGAGAATCGTAAGGAGTGAGGCAATATGAAGGATCAACATCACTTTTGAACAAGAGAAAAGAAAAACAAGACATGATGCTCACATATAGATCCGCAAATATGTGTCTGTGTGTCTTTCTATATGATCTTGTATGTTTTAACAAAAGTTAAAAAATGTATGCCTTTGGGACCAGAGTGGTAGCAAAAGCAATAGGGCATTTATTTGCCTTGCATGCGCTAACCTACAAGGGATTGCGGTTAGATCCCCTGGAGTCCCATATGATCCCCCAAGCCAGGAGCGATTTCTGAACGCATAACCATGAGTAACCCGAGCATCACTGGGTGTAGCCCAAAAAAGCAAAAAAAAAAAAGTATGCCTTTAAAAATATTGACCAGGGCCGAAGAGATAGCACAGGAGAGGGCATTTGTCTTGCACGTGGATGACCCAGGACGAACCCAGGTTCGATCCCCAGTATCCCATATGCCCCCCACCCCTAGCCTGCCAGGAGCGATTTCTGAGCATAGAGTCTAGAGTAACCCCTGGGCGCTGACGGGTGTGATTTCAAAACCAAAAAATAAAAATACTGAACAAAGACAGGAGCATCTAATAAGAGAAAATAGAACCTAATAAAAAGGCCTCTTTGCAATAAATGCTACCAGTGTGGATAGAAAAAAAAAATGATAGAATGTGGATAGAAAGAGCATAATCATTTTTTATTAAATGTATAAATCTGCTCAGATATTCACTGAAGACCTGCAGTGCCAGGTACTTTGCCAGGTACGGGAATATTCCAAGTGGAAAGAAATGTGGTGAAGGAGTTAATTATTGTAATAAATATAAAAAAACAAAACCCTGAGCTAGGAAGAGAGCTTATAGGGAAGAGTACATGTCTTGTATGTTCAGGTCCCATGTTCAACCCCTGGCACCACCATAAGGTTCTTTAAGGACTGCTAGGCAGAACCCCCCTACCCCCTGCAAGGCCTAGTCCAAGTAGTACTCGTGGGCCATTCTAACTGAATAAAGTGCTGCTAGACTGGTCGCCAGGCCCTTGGATCATTGCTTGAGACTTCTCTTAAATAGAAAAACAACAACAACACAAAAAACCAATTAAAAACAAAAACAAAAACCTCTACAGATTATAAAGAATAATTTCTCCTTTAAGGTAGAAGCAAATGTTTTGTTTAAAGCCAATGAAATAAATAAAACTGTAAAACAGCAGAAAAGAGCTTTTGACCTTGACATCTAATAAAGAAATATATTATAGTAGGGCTTAGGAGGCAGCTCAAAGGGCGAGAGGGCATCCTCTGCACACAGAATGTCCAGTTTGATCCACAACAACTGATGATCCTCAGAGCAGCACTCGAAGTGACCATTGGTGTACCACAGGGTATAACCCCTCCCATAAAGAGCAAAGAAAGATAATTCTGTGGGAAGACATATATGTCTTATGTCCTTGAAATTCTAAAATATATGTATTTGTACTATAGAACAAAATCTCAATTATTTTCAATTAAGTAAATTTTTATTTTAAAAATTTAAATTTTTTTTCTTAAAAATTAAAAAATATATCAGGGTAGGCTAACCGTTCGCTATATTAAGACCATGCATGTGTCCCCAGGCCTAGTTCTTTACCCACCTAAGTCTGGTTTTAGTAATGCTGGTGATAAATAGTCTGGAAGGCCCGAATATGAGTTTCTAGTTCAACTCTTCTAGAATAGAAGAGCTATTGGGCAACTGTAGTGGGGAGGGAATCATTGCTAATTTGAGTTTACCAGTTGCCAATAAATGTAAAATTGCAAAAAAAATAAAAATAAATAATAGGGGCCGGGTAGGTGGCGCTGGAGGTAAGGTGTCTGCCTTGCAAGCGCTAGCCAAGGATCAGGACCGCGGTTCAATCCCCCGGCGTCCCATATGGTCCCCCCAAGCCAGGGGCGATTTCTGAGCACATAGCCAGGAGTAACCCCTGAGCGTCAAACGGGTGTGGCCCAAAAAAATAATAATAATAATAAAAAATATGAAGGTAAGGCCTTTGCTTTCATGCAGAAGAACAGTGGTTTGAATCCTGGCATCCCATTTGGTCCCCTGAGCCTGTCAGGAGTGATTTCTGAGCATTGAACCAGGATGTGAGCGCTGGGTATGACCCCGAGCCTGCTAGGAGCCAGGAGCGACTTCTGAGTGCAGAGCCAGGAATAACCCCTGAGCACTGCCGGGTGTGACCCAAAAACAAAATAATAACAATAATAATAATAAATAAGAGGCCAGAGAGATAGCATGGAGGTAGGGCATTTGCCTTGCATGCAGAAGGACCGTAGTTTGAAACCCCATATCCCATATGGTCCCCCGAGCCTACCAGGAGTGTTTTCTAAATGTAGAGCCAAGAGTAACCCTTGAACGCTGCCAGGTGTGACCCAAATATCAAAAAAAAATTTAAAAACTTAAAAAATAAAAAAATAAAAATTGAATATTCAATAACAAATACAAGCTATATTAACATAGCATTAGATAACAAAATCAGACTATCAGAAATATAAGTTTAACTAGGAAAGAATACACTTTACCATATATCGGCTAAAATGGGAGCTGGTAGGCCTGACTGTAGGAAAAAGGAACGAGCTTGATCACCTGAAGGTAAAATAAAACAATAATTGAGCAGCATATCAGTAAATGAAATTATTTTAGTGACAGTAGACAATAGTAATAGCAATGTTACTAGTTCAATATAATTTTCAACACAATAAAGAATAAATTAAACACATTACCTATAAAAACAATCCCTGAACTAAATTTCTACCCATTAATCCAAGATGAAAGATCTGAATTAGTCATGTTTTTTTTCCTATGATAACTAGGGTCTTATTTGACAATACTTCTAGTTACTAAAATTTATAGTTGATAACACTATTCCCTACAAGAGTTCTGAGTAAAACACTGCATCACAGATATTGGTGGATGATACTGCTTATGTCCAAGCTGTAAATACCAAAAATTTAAGACATTAGCCGCTCTCTACCGAGGTCTATTCTCAGAGCTGGGTTTGCAACGAGCAATCGTGAGGGAAGAGGGGCTATCTCTCTGGGCCAAAGAACTTACTTGCTACAGCTGGCTGAAATATCCTGTTCCCACAAGCTCAGTATGCCTCTCCTATCACAGAGCCACTGTACATAGCATCCCCTGGGGTTCATCTTATCACCATAGGGGACTAGGGGACAAAGAAGTCAATGAACAGGATGCTAGGGCTGCCTGGGTAACACAATCCTTCACACTTGAATTAAGAAGCTCAGCTCTGTGCTGCCAACCAGGAAATAGCAATGGACCAAGCAATCAGCTGAGTGATCAATAACAATCTATTCAGGGAAGGTATTCTTATAAAACAACAAACAACATCAATAGTCACAAATAATTATAATGGTTAAAGGAGATGGATAGATCTTAACATCCGGGTAAGTAATTTCAAAACAGAGACCAACACTAACCATCCCTATGACCACAGGCAAGTTATACATCTTTGCGTCTTTCTACCATCTGTAAACACAGACAACAGTCACTACCTCAAGGGGTGTTGAGAAAAATGGAATGAGAGAAAGCATCTAATGCAGCATTCTGACTACAGTACTTGGTAAATATTAGACTATCATAGTTCTTAATTACACTATAATTACTATAAATAACAAAGGTTCATTGGCACATGAAAAACCTTATGAAATAAACTGAAAACTTTCTTTGGCAGGCAGAGGCTCCCAAGGACTCAGGGACTAATCCCAATGATGTCTGGCCAAGCAGACTGGCAGTTCAGTGCTAAAGGATGAAACACTATTCAATTCTTGTGGGACCCACCAAACTCACATCTAGCGATGCTTCAGATCTCCAGAGCTATACCAGGCAATGGTGGAAGGCATGGAGAGTATGATATGTGGTGCTGGAGATGGAAGACAGGGCAGGGCTTGTATAAGGTGTGCCGACCCTGTTAGGTAGCAAGAGTCAACTTCTGTATATCCTCAGTGCATTCGGGAACTGAAGACATTGCCTCCTAGCTAATGACCAAGAAAGAATGGGTCCTAGGCTGATGGCCAGAGACATTTTATTCCATTCCAGCAATGTTTATATAAAACAAGAAGAACGAGGATACATGCAGGATAATAGGACATAGAAGAAGTAAAAGTCTGGGTCAAGTGAGGTGCCAGGGAGAAGATAAGCAAGAACATTGGGGCTTAGGAATGCCTCAGGAGAAAGTGTTGACAGGTAATCTCTCCTTAAATCAGAGGCTTTTTGAGGGAAGAGGGATAGTCCAGAATCAAGCCCTATAGTAACCACTGATTGGGGACGTGACGCCCCTCTTTGTGCTGTCCTTCCCCATCTCTGAAGCTTTTTGCCTCAACATCCAGAGAAGCTGTTCTATGGGGTTCCCCCAGAACTTTAAGCTATAAGGTTCCATCTGCCAGGCAGTTCGGGAACAGCGTCAAAGAGGAGATTCAACACAGGTACTCTCCCCCTAAATTCTGAGCTTTTGTAGAAACAAAATGTTTAACTGAGGTAATATGGTTGACAATACTGTTATTATTTTTCCAGGTGTACAGTGCTGGGACACCAAGAACCTGAAACCACAACAACAACCCTTGTGTCACTTCTGATCCACCCCATCTCTCCTACGAGGTCATCTCAGTTCAGCTCTGTTGTCAAAGTCTCAGGGTGTTGAACGGAAACTCCTGACTATCATGTAACATCAGGAAAAGATCTTTTGCATGCCAGATCCAAAATGCCAAACTAAGGTAAAATAAAGCATTTAAAACATTTTTAGAACTGTTTGATGTCAATTTTCGGACAATACCAATTTGATGGCAGTCAAATTCAAACTTTCTCATAAGAATAGGAATCTTAGGGGCCAGAGAGATAACATGGAGGTAAGGTGTTTGCCTTTCATGCAGAAGGACAGTGGTTTGAGACATTCCATATGGTCCCCCGTAACTGCCAGGGGCGATTTCTGAGCATAGAACCAGGAGTAACCCCTGAGCGCTGCCGGGTGTGACCCAAAAACCAAAAAAAAAAAAAAAAAATAACAGGAGTCTAATCACAAACAAAGGAGACAAACACAAACCTGTTATGTAACCTCCTGAGGGTTTGAGGTTATCAAACTGCTTGTCATGCTTGGTGCGTTCTTCAGAGGTAATAGCCCACATGTTTGGCCCTCCTAAAACGTAAGTGAAAGATAATAAAATTACAGACCATATACACAAAAATATGCAAAATACAATTCCAAAATGTAAATATGAATTGCAAGTGCTGTTTAACGACAGTGACATGAAGAGCAAGCTTGGACATGATCCTTATACAGCGCTAAAAACGGTGAGGTTTTTCATTAATTTTTCCCAATTAACACTGACTGAGCAATTATCATCACCACTCGCTGGAAATAAAAAGATGAAGGACCAGAGATGGCCCAAAGAACTCATGTCTTACATGAAGGAAGCCTGGTTTAAATCCACTGAATGATCTCCTGAACACAGGAGGGAGCAACACCTGAATACTAGGTGTGGCCCAAACCAACCAAACAAACAAAAAACTGCAGGTGTGATTCTTGGTACCACGAGTCCCCAAAACACTGCTAGGAAGACCCCCCCACACACACACACACACACCAAGCTAGAACTAACTCCTGAACACTGCTGGGTGTAGTCCAAAAACAAAAAACAAAAGAATGGAAAAGTATTCCATTCGTCAAGGAATTCTTCCTGTACAACAGTGATTTTTCAACCACCACCACCCACAGACCAAGGCTCGGCCAGAGAAATTTCCACCAGAGAAAAAGCTACTGCCAGGGGGCCGGAGAGATGGCATGGAGGTGGGGCATTTGCCTTTCATGCAGAAGTTCATTGGTTTGAATCCCGGCATCCCATATGGTCCCCCGTGCTTGCTAGAAGCAATTTCTGAGCATGAAGCCAGGAGTAACCCATATTTAAAAAAAAGAAAAAAGAAAAAAAAAAAAAAAAGCTACTGCCACTCAACACGTGGTACAGCTGGGTCAGGAAGCAGCTACCTTTTCCAGGACCAGCAGGATCTTCCTGTCTGGGAAGGTCTGTGGACTGGCAGTTAGAAACCACCATTCTTGATCAACCAGGGAATTAAAATCCCTAGAACATGTCAGACACGCCAGAGGAGAAGATCACATACTTGGAGGCCATCACATACAAGATCAGAGAACCAATCTGATAGCAAAGGGAGCCACAATTGGGAAAAGGTTGAGAAATAGTCTTCCAGAAAAAGAATGTGAGCCATTCTGGAATTCACCTCCGAAGAATCCTCAGCAGATACTAGCAGATACTCTCGCTGTGCTAAGTTTGAGGCATCATGGAAATACAAGAAAGGCAAGACCAGGGCGTAGCCTTGCAAAGTGGCCTGGTTTATGCCATGTGAGACAGCAGAACAAAGCAGCACTTGACTCGAAAAGGGCAGAGCTGGGCCAGAGTGACAGCATAGCGCTAGTGTGTTTGCCTCGTGCTGCCGACCCAGGACGGAGCCAGGTTTGATCTCTGGCATCCCGTATGGTCCCCCAACCCGGCCAGGAGCAATTTCTGAGTGCAGAGACAGAAGTAACCCCTGAGCACTGCAGAACATGAGAAGTCAAAAGCAGGAACAAGGGGCTGGAGAGATAGCATGGAGGTAGGGAGTTTCCCTTGCATGCAAAAGGACGGTGGTTCGAATCCCGGCATCCCATATGATCCCCCGAGCCTGCCAGGAGTGATTTCTGAGCGTAGAGCCAGGAGTGACCCCTGAGCACTGCTGGGTTTGACCCTCCCCCACCCCCAGAATAAAAGACAGGAACAAAATGCTGTGGGTACAATAAACAGACTAAAGGCTCGAGAGCCAATCAAGGCGGTGGTTAGAAAAAAGGCACAATCAACTGCAAAGGGCCTTAAGTACCATCCTCAGTCTTACTCTGGAAATTATAGAAAGATATCTAATGTTTAAGCAAAATAATTAACCTTGGTCTGGAGTGATAATGTAACAGTAAGATGTAGCAGGCCTTGCACAAAGCTGACCTGGGTTCAATGCCTGGCACCACATACAATCCCCTAAGCACCAGGAGTAATCCCTGACCACAGAGCCAGAAACAACCCTGAGCATTGCCAGGTGTGGCCGCCCCCACAAAAAAAAATAATAATAACCGAATAATAATTTGCAGGGGATGTAGAGAGATAAAAGAGATGGAATGAAGATTCATGCCTTATATACAGCTAACCCTGGTTCAATCCACAGCACCGCCTGGTCCGAGGACTGCACACCTGTACCTGTTGGGGCTGGGACTCTTAGCTGTGGTGCCCAGGCATATTCTGGCCTCAGAGCTCTGTAAGGGTCACTGAGGTGCTCACAGACATTCTATGGGAGGGGGAGGGGGGTCACATTGCTGGCCTCCAGCTGCAGAGTTTGCTGGGCTGACACCCGTTATCTGCAGTGCTCACACGCACTCGGTTGTGCCGCAGCTGTCAGTCATTGGCCGCACCTCGACAGCAGACAGCAGGGTTGGCAGGAACAAACAGCAGAGCGTCCAAGACTGGGCTGGGGATACTCACAGCCCGCAGATGCCTGGAAGGTTGCCCTGGTGGCCACTGAGCATCCTCCTGGCCCCCTGTATCCGATACTGCCCATCAGAGCCCTTTGCAGAGGGCTGCAGCTCCACCTGGAGGTGCCCTTGGAGCTATTTGACTCAGGAGGCCTGGGAGGCTCTGGCGTCACAGTTCCACATTTGGGGCGGGTCAACTAATCAGGTGAGCAGCACCCCAAAAGCTTTCCTGCCAAGAGGAAATGGTGTAGTCACGAACACAAGACGGCTGGTCCCACAGCCAGGTGGCTGTACAGGAAAAGGACACCACGGGGGGAAAAAAGTTCCCTATGCAGGAAAATTTGTTTTTTCACTCCCCTGAAGAGAAACTATGAGATTGGACAAGGTTCCCCACAGCCCTTGGCTTTGTTCTTTAAAGGTTTGGAGGGGCTGTAACAAAGGGTGTCCATGGGCTACTGTGACTGCTCATCACCCAAAGGAAACCACGGGACATGGATTCCAGAACTGAATTGTCTGGATCACTGAATTTGGGTTCTTATGATAAGGGTCCACTCAGACTAGTCAGACTATTAAATCAGACTGACTCCATTTCTTTTGTTTCATTTTAGGGCCACACCCGGCAATGCTCAGGGATTACTCCTGCCTCTGCACACAGGAATCATCCTCCAGTGGGCTCAGGGGGGCCGTATGTGATGCCAAGGGATGGAACTTGGGTCGTTCATGTGCAAGGGAAGCATGCTATTCACTGAGCTAACTCGACCTCTCCATTTCCAATACAGAGGATAGCACTGTATGCAAGACTGTGTGTGTGTGTGTGTGTGTGTGTGTGTGTGTGTGTGTGTGCGTGTGTGGGTGTGTCCATGTGTGCATGCATGCATATTTTTGATAAGATCTCACATAATGAGGCTGCGGCAGCTGTGACTCTTGTCAGATTAACTACTTCTCCCTTTGAGGCCCTCTCAGACTACTGGTAGTGCTTCCAGCTGTTGATGTTTTATCAGGTTACAAATGAGCCCCAATGTCTACACTGATGGGCCTCTGAAATCAGCGTGTAGGGTTTGCAGCTTCCTGAACCATTTGTACACAGACACTGACACATCATTTATCATGGAAGTTGCTCAATAATTTGCTAACAGCTAACTCCCCATCCATTACCTCCTCCGGATTCACAGTTAAAACAAGACAGTGACGATCCCCACAAAGAGGTGACAGTCAACGTCATAGCTATTGCTTCCCAATGACATGGGCTGACAGTGTGGGCAGGTGAGAGGGGCTCACAGCTCTGAGGGTGGGTGGAGGGGTTCGGTGGTAGTGGACTCAGTTCCACTCTGACCACTGATGAACTAGACACATCTCTCCTTGAAGCAGCTGTGCAAGGCAAATGGCGCACCTCCATGGGACAACCTTATGATCTGGAGGAGCCACAGCTAATCCTGGTCAGAGCTAACAAAAAAAAAACCTTCATGTCCAGCTACTTGAACTTGGACCCTTCTGGAATACTGCAAACAGCTATGTGAAGGCTGAGGGAATGTCAGGCTTTGTGGAGCTGGAGCAAGTTGAGAAGGAAACAGCCTGGAACCCAGGACTACTCGGTAACTAAGAAGGGCAGTGGGAGAGGCTGTCCTGCCCTGGAGCATCCTGAGAAAAGTGCTGGCAGGAAGTGAACAGGCCTGAGTCTATCTGTGTTCTGTGCCCTACAGAGCCTCAGGCTTCAGCTGGATCCTCACCCGCACTGTCGTCAGCAGACCTAGGGCACAGGCTGTGGTAGCACCAGAGATTCCAGTTCTCTCTGCATCCACCCTGCAGCTAGAGCCAAACTCTCCAGTGTCTGTGCTAGGTCTTGGGAAGGGCCTCCCTGCTCTCCTCAGCTACTGGAATGAGTTCTGAGATCCAATGAGGCTTCCTCCCTTCCATCATGAGTCTTGCCTGTGTCCTTGGGTGAGTCATCATGGCCTAAGAAAAGGCTGCAGGGAAATGCACAGGACTGAGTGTCTGTCTGACCCCAGTGCCTCTTCCACCAAGTGGCAGCTGAAGTGGGGGCTGGGGGCCTCTTTCTAGTCTCCTGCGGTCATCCTCCTGCTAAGTACCAGGAAACAGCTTGAAAGTATCAGTTCCCCCTTCTGTAAGCCCAGTTAGTTCAGACTTACATGGCAGTCTGAGCCCTCACTTGTCTTCCAGCAGTTCATTAAACTTCCAACTGATTTTGCCACAAAACTCCTGCTTCCATCCAGAGTTAGGGGATCCATGTACCCACCTGCACTGCACGCACATGGGTACCATTCCCTTCCACCCTCAGAATCCAGCTGGTCCTGCCCCACCCCTGCTCCAGAGTTCTGCCAATTCAGACATTGTAGAGTTTGCTGCTTCCTGAACCATTTGCAGTGGATTTCCCCTGTGCCTCTGTGGAAACCTCTTTAACTTGCTTCCTAATTTCTAGAAACTTTTCTAGTTTTTCTCCTTCTTATAGCTACCTCAGCATGTTATTTTTAAGTTTTTTTTTTTTTTGATCATTTAAGCAGCATTGGGAAGGGAAGGGAAGAAAATGTGAATTTAAATCACTATTTGAAACCAAACTTGACTAATAATACATATATTAATTAATGAAGCAAAATTCCAGAGAATAAGAAGGGGCCTAGAAATAATACTATAGGAAGCTACTGGGGAACTAGAGATATTAAACTGCAAAGATCAAAGATTCAAGACTAAAAATTAAAGACAGTGGAGCCAGGGACAGCACAGCCAGTCAGGCACTTGGCTTTGCACACAACCAAACCTAGTTAGAACGCCACAAGTAGGGATATGAATCAAATGGCAGAGCACATGACTTATATAAATAAGCATGACAAGCTCGAAGTCTAGGGTTTGATCCCCACACTGCTGGGTCTCAAGCATGAGCACTATTGGTGCTGCCTGCATAATAAGTCAGGCAAATTATGACAGAAACGAGGAACCAGATCATTTCAAACAAAGGCTATTTCCAGAGGAGCCATCTGCTCTGGAAAGTCTTTAGTTATCAGAAGGATTAAAGCAGAGAATGGGCTCTCTCAAACCATGAGAAACAATAATCTCAGGATCTTTTTCCATTTGTTCTGAAAATGAGGCCCAGTCCCTACTTCCCGCCACCTCAGGTCACACTTCCCGCTTCCTGTAATAAAGAACAGCAGCAGGGAGGAAATGAATGGAGAGGGAAGGAACGGAGCGGCCTGTTCTTGTTCAGGTCTGGAGTTCGGGGGCAGCTCCCTTCCCCTCACTCACTCCGGGCCCAGGAGTCTTCCTTTCCGAGAATGGTGTTTGTACAGATGCTTTTTAGTTTAGTTTTGTTCTTTTGGCTTTTGGGCCCCACCCAGAAGTGTTTGGGGTTTACTCCTGGCTCTGTGCTCAAGAATCACTCCAGGCAGGTACAGGGGACTATATAGGGTGCTGAGGATTGAGTCCGGGCTGGCAGTGGGCAATGCAAGTAACCTCCCTACCACTCAAGCCCCCAGATGCTTCTAAGTCTGTTGCACATAGTACTTGGCAGGGCAACCCTAAGGGTTTCTAGGACCTGGCTGTATATTACCCAGGGAATTGGGCACAGGCTATTTCAACAGGCCAGTTAAAAGCAGAATCTCTGGGGGACATAGTATAGGCTTCACTGCTCTGGAAGGATTTCCGGGTCACCTGGCTGTGTAGCAAAGGTGGTACCACTGTGCCCTACAAACTGGGACAACATTGTGTCCTTCCAGCCCACTGCCCTGGCATTGCTCCCCTGGCATCTAGCTCTGGACAGTAAGCAGACAGTGCCCCAAAGACAGTACGCAGTGCCAGCTAGTCTTAAACTCCTGCTTTCGCCCAAGGATGACACATCCCTCAAATAAGTAGGCCCTGGCAAAGACAGATCTTGTCTAGTCACTCTTGTCTTCACAAGGAACACTCACTTGACAAGACCCTAAAATCCCCCTTCTCTAGCCTTTAGTTTCCAAGCCTAGCAATAATAACAAAGTATAATACTTATTAAAAACAACTTGGGGCCGGAGAGATAGCATGGAGATAGGGAGTTTGCCTTGCATGCAGAAGGTTCGAATCCCGGCATCCCATATGGTCCCCCGAGCCTGCCAGGAGCAATTTCTGAGCATAGAGCCAAGAATAACTCCTGAGTGCTGCCGGGTGTGACCCAAAAACCAAAATAATAATAATAATAATAAAGATACAACTTAAGAAGCATTAATTGATGACAGAAACCAAGCTAAGTATATTGCTATCTTTTTTTCTCCCAAGAAACAGTTTATAGCTTTAGAAATGAGGATTGTAACAATACTGGATGGAGTAGGACAAGGGGAAACAAAAAAGAAAAACAAGCACACCAAGTGAGGTCATTGATCACATTTAATTTTCCAACAAGCCCATGTATTAGGCTTTAAATATATGGCAGAAAACAAAGCCAAAGTCCGGGGCGGTCAAATAACCTGCCTGATGCCAAACTGCTAATATAATTTGCAGCTAGAAATTGCCCTATGAAAACAAAGTTATCCATTTAAAAAAAAATGACCATTCATGGGGGCTCCAGGAAAGCCCAATGGTATGACACTTTTCTCCTGACTAAGTTGACGAGTTCTATTCCTTCCACCACCTCACAGGCCTAGCGCATTCCTAATGGTGCTGCCATTTCTGATGCCAGGTACCACAACAAAATGTGTGATTTGGTCTAGAATGATAGTCTAAGCGGGTTGAGCCCTGGTCTTATATGTTAACAACCCAGGTTCAATTCTTAGCACCACATATTATCCCCGTAGGAACCAGGAGTAATCCCTGAACTTAGCACCATGAGTAAGCCCTGAGCACAGCAGGGTGTGACTCAAAACAAACAAAAATGCGTGGTGTTTGGCACACGGGTTCGAGGCAAGCAGCTCTCTATAAAGCGTGTAATTCCACATGAGCACATCAACAAGCATGTGGACACCGAAACCAGGCATGCGAGTCCAGGCCAACAGCTGTCCAGGTAAACATGTGCAGCTTCTAGTCACAGCAAATAGAGAGAGAAGTGGGGCAGGGAAAAATAGAGAATCTATGTAACCCAATGCAAATGTAAGTCTCTAAAACACAGCTAAAATACACACAGGACTTGAGTTTTCAACTATGGGAACTTGTCCTTGATAATACAGAAGAGCCCAGAAAGAGGGTCACAAGTAATAAACTACAGGCTGGAGAGACAGCACAGCGGTAGGGTGTTTACCTTGCAAGCGGCAACCCTGAACGGACCTGGGTTCAAATACCGGCAAACCATATGGTCCCAAGCCTACCAGGAGCAATTTCTGAGCGCAGAGCCAAGAGTAACCCCTGAGCACCACCAAGTGTTGCTTAAAAACCAGAAACAAAAAAACCAACAACAAGAAGTAGTGAAATGCATGCACAGATCTTTGTCAGTTCTGTAAAAGAGACTCATCCAAGTACTTTACCCGGAGAGATAGCACAGCGTGTTTGCCTTGCAAGCAGCCGATCCAGGACCAAAGGTGGTTGGTTCGAATCCCGGTATCCCATATGGTCCCCCGTGCCTGCCAGGAACTATTTCTGAGCAGACAGCCAGGAGTAACCCCTGAGCATCGCCAGGTGTGGCCCAAAAACCAAAAAAAAAAAAAAAAGAAGAGAGAGACTCATCCAAGTAATGCCAAAAACCTGCCCAGGGCCCCAGCCAGAGAGAGCTCAGCCATCATTTGCAGGAGTGAAGCCTTTAGGGGATTTTTGTCTGCCTACTCTGAGCTACATTTCAGACCCTTTTAAAATCCTTCACACCTCCCAGAGTGTCCCACACCCCTGGGAGCTCAGAGCTTTTCTTTTCTTCCTGGCTCAGCACTCAAGGACCATATGAAGTGGACTCGAGGGACCATGTGGGATGCCAGGGATCAAGCCTAAGTCAGCCACATGCAAGGAAAGTGTCTTATCCACTCTACTAAATCTCCAGTCTCCCGTTTTATTTCATTTTATTTGGCTTTAGGGACACATCCGGCATCGTCAAGGGCTTACTCCTGGCTCTGTGCTCAGGGGCCTCCTGGTAGGTTCAGGAATGAATAGATGAGAGAAACTGTGGGGGAAACATAACCGCTCTCTTCTGCTAAGAAGGGGAGGTAGGTAAGGAGGCCAGGGAACTCAGGCCTGTCCTGTGATTAGCACTTGCCCATCTCCCTCTTCCCCAGGGACAGAAGCCTCTCCCAAGATCTCTCCAGGCAGCATGTGATTCTTAGGGAGATAAATGGCATATGTTCCACATCAGAATAAAAGTCATAACCAAAAAAATTACTATCTCTATTCCTAGATACTCCTAATTATCTAAGTTGTCTGATAGTCTAAATTGCCTAGTATTTTAGGAGATTTATATAAATAAGTTTTTGCTACTCAAAAAAAAAAAGTTTTTACTACTGAGCATTGTATTTTCTTCCAATATCATTTTTTTTTTTAGTTTTTGGGTCACACCTGGCATCACTCAGAGGTTACTCCTGGCTTTATGCTCAGAAATCGCTCCTGGCAGGCTCGGGGGACCATATGGAATGCTGGGATTCGAACCGATGACCTTCTGCATGAAAGGCAAACGCCTTACCTCCATGCCCCCAATATCATACTTTTAATAATTATGCAATGAAATATACAAAGCAGACTGTACTTGTTTAAGGAAAGGAAGAGACAGAATGAAGTACGTCTGGGCCTGCTCTCTTTTTTGTTAATTTGCTTAGTATCATGCTTACTGTGAGGGCTGTAGTTTGTAAGTAAACTGTTCTATAAAGCAAACTCTTTCGTATGAAGCAGAGAAACTCTCAAATTTGTGTAGGACAGAGTGGGCTCCATTGCTATAATAATCACCTTGATTCTAAACAAATTATTTGACTTAAGAGTTGTCTGTGGGGGCTGGAGCAATAATACAGAAGGTAGAATGCTTGCCTTACATGCAGTAGACCCAGGTTTGATCCCCAGCATCCCTTATGGTTCCCGAAACCCCTGCAGGGGTCTCAAACTCGAGGCCCACAGGCCCTGCCCTAGAGGAATCTTTTTGTTTTGTTTTGTTTTGTTTTGTTTTAGTTGTTTGGGTCACACCCTCCAATGTTCAAGGCTTACTACTGACTTTGCACTCAAGGATCACCCTGACTTTGCCTCCTGCGGCCCCCAGGTAAATTGAGTTTGAGACCCCTGCTACAGGCATAATTTCTGAGTGCAGAGCCAAGAACGACCCCTGAGCTGCTGCTGGGTTTGGCCTAAATCCTTCTTCCCCAAAGTGTTAAAGAATTACTGACTCCTTTATTTCCTTATATTTGGAACTAATAAAATTTATCTCAAAATTAAGAATTTGAGAAGCTGGAGTGATAGGATCATGGGTACCCCAATATGGTCCCCCAGCACAGCCAAAATGATCTCTAAGCATAAAGCCAGAAGTAACATCCTGAGTACCATTGGGTGAGCCCTCCCCACCCCCAAAGAAAAAAATTTAAAAGAACAATTAAAAACTCAAAGGCTGGCGATCGAGTGATAGTACAGCGTAAGGGCATTTGCCTTGCATGTAGACAACCCAGGACTAACCTGGTTCAATCCCTGGCATCCCATATGGTCCCCCCTGAGTCTGCCAGGAGCGACTTCTGAGCACAGAGCCAGGAGTAACCCCTGAACACCAATGGTTGTGGCCCAAAATAACAAAAAATAAAAAAAAAATTTTCTCAGGGCTGAAATGATAGCACAGTGGATAGGGCATTTGTCTTGCAGTTGGTAGACTCAGGACCAACCGCCCCATACAGTCCCAGGGTGGCTTGCAGTAGCAATTTCTGAAAGCAGAAGCAGGATTAACCCCTGAGGACCATAGGTGTGGTCCGAAAACTAAACAAAACAAAACAAAACCCACATGGTTCCCTGAGCCTGCCAGGGGCAATTTCTGAGCACAGAGCCAGGAAAAATCCTGAGCACCACCAGGTATGGCCCAAACCCTCTCTCCCCTCAAAGAATTTTCTCAGTTAGTTCTAAATGAGCTAATCATAACCATACACAGTAACGTAGTACTTCTTAGGAATGATTAATTTACGTTTGGGAAAAAAGTTAAACATTAACATTTGGGAAAAAAGTTAAAGCAGAATCAGAAAAAAGAAGTTCTAAAAACTTACTCTCTAAATGGCATAGACACTTCTCCAACTATTTCATACTTAACAATCATGCGTACAGGCATACGTAATCATTAACCAAGGAACACTTAAAATAACTTTATATGTATATTACTAAATGAATATTTACCGGCTTCATCAGTTTACAGTCATCTGTGCTATCAAAAACATCTTTAAATTTTTCCATCTTCTAGCACTTTTTACCCTCCCACTTTCTATGCCAAATCCATATTCCCTTAGGCTGGTCTGACAGGGCAAAGGCAAGCACAAAGCCCAAATGATGCTGCAGAACAGGCATACAGAGTCCAGCCTTACCGGGGAAGCATTCTAACAAAAGATACATAAATAAACTACAAAAGTATTTTCAGCATGAATACCTTTAAGATTTGAGTTTGTAAGCTTAAGGGGAAAAAATCTAAATGGCTATTTAATAATCTCCACACACACGCACACAGTCCTATAACCTCTATCTTTTTCCCCTGTCACAAGCACAAAGCTGCTTACCATTCATAGCGCTGGGAAATTGAGCCATCATGGTCCTGAATTTCCCCTGCTAGCTCTCAGCCATCTGCAATATAAAAACATCGGGCCATTAATAATACAGCAAGCGAAGATCACAGCTCAGGGCACCAACCAGCTAAGCATCGGGAGCGGGAGCGTGAGTCCCCTTCAGCTTTCACTTCCAACAGCGAACAATGCAGAGAGGGAGAGAGCCTCTGCCACTGCTGAACAGGCAGAATTTGCATTTGGGGAAGGGTAGGAGACTTAGCTGGGTAATCACGCTCTCTTTAAAAAAAAAAAAGTCTGTACCACTGCAAGGTGGTACAGCAGGACGGCACTTGCCTTGTGCATGGTCGACCTGGCATCCTATATAGTCCCCGAGCACCACCAGGCGTAATCCCTGAACTGACAGCAGGGATGGCCCCAAAATCAAAACAAACAACAAAAATTATAAAGTTCTTAAATCGCATATTATTTAGTTAACAGTGATACTGAATTTTAAAACTCTTCCCATGAGTCAAAACTCATGCAGAAATTAACTGAGACAAGAGTTGTTACAACAGGCAAGAATTTATTTCAGGGGCCGGAGTGATAGCACAGTGGTATGGTGTTTGCCTTGCACACGGCTGACCCAGGACAGACCTGGGTTGGATCCCCGGCATCCCATATGATCCCCTGAGCCAGGTGCAATTTCTGAGGGCATAGCCAGGAGTGACCCATGAGTATCACCGGGTGTGCCCCCCCAAACAAAACAAAACAAAACAAAACAAAACAAAAAGAATTTATTTCAGATAAAGCAAATATATCAAGTACCGGAGAGTGGCACGGAACTTCATAATACCCTTATTTTTAAAAGTTTCCAAGCAGGGGCCGGAGAGATAGCATGGAGGTAGGGCGTTTGCCTTTCATGCAGAAGGTCATCGGTTCAAATCCCGGCGTCCCATATGGTCCCCTGTGCCTGCCAGGAGCAATTTCTGAGCATGGAGCCAGAAGTAACCCCTGAGCACTGCCGGGTGTGACCCAAAAGCCACAAAAAAAAAAAAAAAAAAAAAAAAAAAAGTTTCCAAGCAACAACTGGAGAGAGAGCGCACGAGATTAAAGCACTTGCCCTGTACATGGTCAATGCAGTTCAATCCCTGGCTCCACATATGGCCCTCCAGAATCCCCAGGAATGATAACCCCAAATGCAAAGCCAGAAAGAAATAAACCCTGAGCACCATGGGGTGTAGCCTAATCCCTCTTCTCTCAAAGTTTCCAAACAGAAAAAAAATGCAGCCCAGCTATTTAATCAAGTTCTACAAGTTTAGGGGCCAGAGAGATAGTACAGTGAGTTAGGTGTTTGCCTTGCACATGGCCAACTCAGACTTGTCCCCAGATGGTCTCCCAAGCACTCGCTGCCAGCAGTAATTCCTGAGTGCAGAGCCACGATTAACCCCTGATCGTAGCCAGGTATGATCCAAAAACAAACAAAAGTTCTACAGGTTTAGGGGGAAAAAAATGTTCTTTAAAATAATTATCAAAATATAAACTTCTTTAGGGGCCGGAGAGATAACACAGCGGTAGGGTGCTTGCCTTGCACACAGTCGACCCAGGACAAATGGTGGTTCAAATCCCAGCATCTCATATGGTCCCACAACCTGCCAAGAGTGATTTCTGAGCACAGAGTCAGGAGTAACCTACTAGAGCTGATGGGTGTGACCCAAAAACAAACAAACAAACAAAAACCCAAAAGACAAAAAACCATAAACTTCTTTAAACATTAATTATCTGGGCAAATACTCTGCAATTAAAGAGAAGGAAATTGGGGAAAAAACGCCTTTAAGACTAGTTTAAACTTTTGAGTTAAACCTTTTTGCGTTTCAGATTGGTTTTCTTCACTCCTTACCCAAAAATGTAATATAAGCTCCAGATATCTACATTATTTACTATATAGAAAAAAATACTTGATTTTTGCTGGGTTGTCAAGAACTAGGTGAGTATTGTAGATCTTTAAAGAATGAAAAAAAATAGTTATAATTGAGTGGTGCAAAAGCACAACATGAAGGGGCCGGAGAGATAGAATGGAGGTAAGGCGTTTGCCTTTCATGCAGAAGGTAGGTGGTTCGAATCCCGGCATCCCATATGGTACCCCAAGCCTGCCAGGAGCAATTTCTGAGCGTAGAGCCAGGAGTAACCCGAGTGCTGCCGGGTAGGACCCAAAAACAAAAACAAACAAAAGTACAACAGGTAGAATGTTTGCCTTGCACACAACCAATCTGAGTTTGATCCTCAGCACCCCATGCGGTCTCGCAGCTTGCCAGGAGTGATCCCTGAGTGCAGAGCCAAGAGCACTGCTGAGTGTGTCCCAAACCACACCCCCCACAAAGTTGTAATATTAAGAGTCCTAGACACGGACCTATAACTAACAAGGAGTTGTTCTGTTCTGTTTGAAGAGGAAGTAAGGAACAGTCGCTGAGGACCGAACCCAGGGCCTCACATCTACACAGCGAACACTCACCTACATTTGCAGGCCTCAACACGAAACCTGAAAGGCTTTAAGGAGAAGAACACAAGTAAAATTTCACTCACAGTAAGACCAAGACAAGTCTAAAGTGTGTGTGTTGAGGTGAGGGGTGCTTAGGGAGATGTGAGAACACTATGTGCTACTGATCTAGAACAAGAGCAGCAGAAATGGAAACGATGGGATGAACTGGAGAAAAAAAAATGAGCAGCATAAAATAGGAACCCAGGAATTCCTTAGGTCTGTGGAGTAAAAGGGCTCAAGAATAATGATTTCCCGCATCAGTTTGTATGAGTGGGGAGCTACGGTTAATGCTACCTTAAAAGAGTGGAAAGAAGGAAATCTCGCAAACCAAGTTATGACTATAACTTCCTCAAATGTAGAAAGTCTGCAAGCAAGTGTAACACTTTTACTTCCCCTATTTTAAATTAACATAAGCAATGTAAAGCAAAAATAAGTTATAGGTCCACAAAGAAAGTATATGCATGCAGTAACAAGGAGCCCATTTCACTTTTTAAAATGTTCCACTTTTAAAAAGGCTTAAATTTTTTTAATGTGGAGAGAAAAAAAAAATCCTCAAAAAGAGCATTATGGAAGCCGGAGCAATAGCACAGAGGTAGGGTGTTTGCCTTACATGCTGCTGCCCAGGATGGTACTGGGTTCGATACCCGGTGTCCCCATAAGGTCCCCCAAGCCAGAAGCAATTTCTGAGCAAATAGTCAGGAGTAACCCCTGAGCATCACTGGGTGTGGTCCAAAAACAAACAAAAAAGCATTATGTACAATGATTTTTTTACAAGTATATACACAGCAGGATGTGAAGTCAAGCAAGCACAGACAGAAACAAGGAGTCAATTCAATCTAAATGGAATATTCACAGATCATCTATCTAGGTCCTCAGGCTAGTCATCTTCACTCTGTGAATAACAAATGCTCAATAACCACAGCTCTAATCCTGAAATAAAATCAAAGGTGAACCCAATTATACAATGGGAGGAAGAGGAAATCCCTTCCATAAAGCAGAAGGGATTACAGGACTTTCTTTAATGGTTTGGGATTTAGTCATCCAAGCACATTGATACCACTGTATAACATTTATGTATAAATGTAACAACTGATTTACTGTGGTACAGGCTGAGTATGGTAGCAAACTTTGTCTAAACCTATAACCATCTAAAGAATCCCATTTCTTTTTTTGGGGGGGTAGGGGCCACACCGGGCAGCCCTCAGGGGTTACTGCTGGTTCTCTGCTCAGAAATAGCTTCTGGCAGGCTCAGAGGACCATATGGGATGCTGGGATTGGAACCATCATTGGTCCTGGGTCAGCCGCTTGCAAGGCAATCGCCCTACTACTGGACTATCTCTCTGGCCCCAAGAATCACATTTCTGAGGCTGGAGCGAGTGAGTTTGCAGCAGGTAGAGCATTTGCCTTGCATGCAGCTGAACCAGGTTTGATCTCCAGCATCCCATACAGTTCCCCTGCCAGGAGTAAATTCTGAGCACAGAGCCAGAAGTAACTCCTGAGCACTGCTAGGTGTGTTTTCCCACCCCCTATCCAAAAAAATGTGAATACCATTTCTTTCTCTTTAAGGGTGGAGTGGTGGGGGAAGGAGGGTTTGGGCTCAGTCTGGCTGTACTCAGGGCTTACTATTGGATCTATGGTCAGGGATCACTCCTTAGAAGTACTCAAAAGACTACATGTGGTACCAGTGATTAAAATGGGATCTGCAGCGTGCAAAGCAAGTGTCTTAACCCCCATGCTTTCTCTCTGGTCCCTAAGGCATACCTGTTCACCAAGGTAGAAGAAGGTAGAAGTTTAGCACGTAAGGCACTTGTCTTGCACATAGCTAATCTAGGTTCAATCCCTGAACCACATATGGTCCCCTGAGCACAGAGCCAGGAGTAATCGATCCCTGAGTACCACTGGGTATGGTCCCAACATCAAATTAAAAGCATACCATTTCATATTACATTTATATCACTTCTCTCTGCCCTGTGACTTGTGGAATAATTACCTTGCTCTTAGTCCTTCTATTAATCTGCTTGCCTATAACAAAGGTTAACTGAAATACTGAAAAATAAAACATATATTTGGTTTCGCATCCAGCAATGCTCAGGACTTATTTAGCGCTCAGGAGACCATACAAAGAGTCGAGACTGAACGAGATGCAAGACAAGTGTCCTATCTGCGTCCTGTTGCTCAGGCCCCTGGTTTTTACCTTTTTAAAAGATCAACTGTTTTGTAATACCAGCTAAATTTTTACTGTTTACAGTGAATGCTATATGCACCTAACAAGCACCTCTTACAGACTTATTTAATACACCCTGAGAGCCAGATTTGCTCCAAGAGGAGCTTGAGACACAGAGGAGGCTGCAGGCGAATCCCAGTAACAGACTACTACACATCTTTGCTAGTACTAACACTTTCTCACAATACCACCACAAAGTAAAAGGCACTGCGAGAACTTCATTTCACAGATGAAGGAACTGAAAGGTGAAACACTTTCTGGAGCCAGTAAGGGATGGCGTCAGCACACAATCCCCATCAACTTCCTACGGGGATTCTCACCTGAGTGAGTCTGTGATGAGAGAGTAGGTCACTGGTTCCTCCTGCAAGGAGCACGACCATTAAAGATTGGTGTGAGAACAGGAGAAAAATAAGCCAGAGATGCCTTCCAATACAAAGGACCTTATCAATCATACAAATAAATAAGCAGGTACTCATCATTTTTTTACACCTTCAGTATCTATATATAAAATGCCTTGGGTGAAGAAAAGAGGTAGAAGCGTCACCCCAGTTCTGTTCACTGTTTACCTCAAGCATACGCTTTCCATTCAGAAAACACGTAATCTTAAAAGTAACCTTTGGAGCTTGCAGTTTACAAGCAGTATGGACATTTTGTTCATTAACTATGGCTTTAGAATATGCCAGTTAAGGGGTTGGAGAGAGGGCCCTTGCCCTGCATGCAGCCAACCTGAACTTGATCCTGGACACCCCTAATGGTCCCTGAGCTCCACCAGGAATGATCCCTGAGCACAAAGTCAAAAGCAGGCCCTAAACGCCTCTGGGTGTGGCTGGGTGGAGAAAGGTCTGGGGGGGAAAACATGGCATGTTTAGATTTTCCCGCTTGCGAAAATTAATGAAAAGTGGAATTGCTACCTTTTTATAAATTAAGAAAATACGTGTAGTAGATTGCAAGTCTAAGGAAAAGATGACGACTTCAATTTAATTTAGTCCAAATATGGGTTGGAAAATATATTCATACTAACACAGAGAATAGAAGAAATGCTTGAAAGGAAGTAGGAAATTCTTCTACAATGGGTCAATAAAAACCCAAAAGAAAAATGCTTGGAGCCATTCTAAGTAAAAAGTAGCTCAATTGGGGCTAAATTTGTTTGTTGGTTTGTTTGGAAGCACAGAATTATAGAAAGAAGTACGGTAATTGTTTAGTCCAACCCCCTTGATTTTCAGACGAAAACTGTGAGTCAGTAGCCGGGCTGGTCTTAAAAACCATCTCTCCCCTGTGAAACACTCTGCCTGCTCACACCACCTGTAGCCCCTGCTAAGCTACAGAATCCGGGGTCCTGTCACCAATGTGACTTCCTAGGGACTTAGGGAAGGAACCTTTTTTGGTGGGGGAGGCCACACCCAGTGGCACCGCTCAGGAATCGATCCTGGCAGGCTCAGGGGACCAAATGGGATGCCAGGAATCAAACCCAGGCCCGTTCTGGATGGGCCGTGTGCAAGGCAAATGCCCTACATGTGTGCTAGCTCTCCGGCCCTTTTATTAGTTTTGTTTTGTTTTTGTTTGTGTTTTGGCGCTACACCTGACGATGCTCAGGACTTACTCCTGGTTATGCACTCAGGAATTACTCCTCAGAGTGCTCAGGGGTCTAGATGGGATTGACTGCCAGGGATCAAACCTGGGTCAGCCAGGCGAAAGGCAAGCACACTCCCTACAGTGCTCTCTCCAGCCTGATGGCAATGAACCTTTTAAAATGGTTTTCCTGCCTTGAGCTCCTTTCAGAGTTAGTTGTTGCTGCTATTGTTGTTTCCAAATTTAACTGTATTTGACTGAAGCTCTGACCATCCAGCAAGATAATTAAGTTCTCAAAATCATATCTTAGAAAACTTAGTCAGTGCCCAACAAATGCTATATGCACACACTGAATGCTCAAGACTCACTGACTAGCTAGGGGAATATTCCCTCCTAACCTGATTCACAAGGAGATCAAGAGCAGCTCAGGAGAGAACTGTCAGAGCAAAATGACCTGTTCAGTTTCTGCAGTAGTTACGTGTCCTCCACACTCACTCCCTATTTAGCCATTCCTTCTTCCACTCATTCCTTTATTCTTTAAACAGGAATAGTCACTGAGTTCTAAACTCTGATGAGGCCTATGGCAGAGGGGATCCCGTGCAGAGTGAGACCCTGTGGAGGTCTGAGGGTACTCGCTACTGCAAAGCAAAGACAATATCCAGACTCAAGTCTGGCTGCAAAGAGAACATCGGGTCGAGCAGAAGAGATTTTCCTGTTCAGAGATGCTGTGACTGCAGAGCTGCATTGTTTTAAACTCAAACTCAAACAAGAGTTAAGAGTGGGACAGAGGATTAGGACAGTGGAGGGTAGGGCACTTGCTCTGCACTTGGCCAACCTGGGTTCAAAAACTGGCACTACAAATGGTCCCCTAGACACTGCCAGGAGCAGAGCCAGGAGTGAACCCTGAGCAACACCAGGTGTGAACCCCAACAAAAGACAAACAATGTAAGAGTTAAATAAGAAATCTGGTAATTTGTGGGTAGGAGGAGCTAACTCAGGACTGGAGGAGTGTATGTCTTGCATGTGGAAGCCCTCAATTCAATCCCAGGCAATTAGTGGTCCCTTGAGCATCAAATGGGTGTAACCCTGATGGTCCCCAAGCATCAATGAGGTTGTCTTGGATCCCCCAATTGCCCCCAAAACAAGAAGAAACCCATTTGTTTCTAACTGTGCTTCTTGGAGTTCTAGTTCTTTGAAGGACGACACAGCAGAGGAGGAACAGAGGGCCAGCAAAGACATCAACTTCAATGAAAGCAGCTCTGCTTTTGTACTTTACACACTGAAGCTCCTCTAAAATATTTTAGCTGATGACTTAAAAAATTTAAAAACACAAAGAGTTGGGGGACGAGAGACTGTACAGCTTTTAGGGTTCTAGTCTTGCACACAGCTGACCCAGATACACACCCTTTGGCATCATATAAGGCTCCCTAAGCCCTGCCAGGTTTAAACCCTGCATATCATCCAGTGAGTTCCTAAAACCAAACTAAATAAATAAAAGTAAGAATTAAGGGCTGGGAAATGGCTCAAGAGATTTTTTACATGCAGCAGACCAAGGTTCAATTACTGGTACTGGTACCACATGGTCTGCCAAGCACCACTGAGTGTGAACCAAACAATTTTAAAAACGAGTTAAATATACCAGCGTTTTTCAACCACTGTGGCTGTCTGGTGGGAAAAATTCCAATTTGATCCGTAACATGCGGCTTCGGCATGATTGATCTATCTGTGAGCCGAAGCGCATGTTATGGACTATAAAAACCAAAGACAGAGAGACTGAGAACTGTTGAAAAGCTATATGTGTGTGTTTCTTCGATTCCTGCCAGAATATCAACTTTGTGTTCAGCCAAACAGGCCCAGGTTTCACACTGAGTAAGTAAACAGAAATATGAACAATTATAAAATACTTTGTTATGAAATTATAATTATATAATATGAAATTATAAAAATAATGTCTTTGTGTTTGATTCTTATTCAAGAGAATTACTTTACATATAGTCAATATAGGGACAGCGTTAAATTCTTTTAACATTTTCTTTTTTTTAATTATCTTTATTTAAACACCATGATTACAAATATAATTGTAGTTGTATGATTACAGTCATGTAAAGAACACCCCTCTTCACCAGTGCAGGATTCCCACCACCAATTTCCCAGATCTACCTACTCCCCACCCCACCCACACCTGTACTTGAGACAGGCTTTCTTTTTCCCTCATTCATTCACATTGTTATGATAGTTTTCAGTGTAGTTATTTCTCTAACTGCACTTATCACTCTATGTGGTGAGCGTCATGTCATGAGCTGCACCTACATGGGAAGATGGGGGGAAGTAATGATGATGTGCCTTGTGATTTTTTTTTTTTCATGAAAAAAGTGTGCCTTTGCACAAAAAGGTTGAAAAACACTGAAATACTAAAATATACTAACTTATCTTCCCTTCATGAAACGGTGACATTGGGTCTCTCTCCTTTCTTTCCCCCTCCCTCACACACACACACACACACACACACACACACACACACACACACACACACACACACGCAGAGTGAAGGCTGCCTTGCATGTGGCCAACCCAGGACTGATAGTGGTTCAATTCCAGGCATTCCACTGGGTCCCCCAGAGCCTGCCAGGAACTATTTCTGAGCATAGAGCCAGGACTAACCCCTGAGTGCCACTAGGTCTGATCCAAGAACCAAAAAATAAAAATAAAGACAGCAAAAGCAGACAGCACTAAAAGAAAATGGGGACCTCGAACACACATTTCTGATTAGAAGTAAAATACAGATACAAACTTATTAGCAAGGAAAATGAGAGTTAGAAAACGAAAGTACAGATTTGAGGGGCACAGAGCTTAAACACATTGGAGCATACATAGGCTTTGCATGTATGAGGTCCCAATTAGGACAGAGTTCCCAGGCACTGCTTGCCCAAATAAATACATTAATTAAAATAGAAAGAAAAGAGGCCGAGCCATAGCACAGAGTGTAGGGCATTTGCCTTGCATGCAGAAAGTCGGTGGCTAGAACCTCGGCATCCAAAAAAGTACCCCGAGCCCGCCAAGAGTAATTTCTGGTGCAGAGTCAGGAGTAACCCCTGAGCACGGTCAGGTGTGGCCTGAAAATCAAAAAAAAAAAAAAAGAAAAGAAAAGGAGAAAACATACAGATTTGCTTTGCAACCTTTTTCTTTGAATCCTGACAAAAGTTCAAAGGCAGAACAGACTCTGATTTCCAGGTTCCTCAGGGCAGTGACCTGGGTTCAATTTCCAGCACCTCATCAAGCCCTCCAGGAGTGGTCCCAGAGTACATAGCCAGAAATAAGCCCAGACACAGCAGGATGAGGCCCCAAAACAAAAACAAAAGTCTATTTTCAAAGATTTCAAGTCTCTATACAAATTGGTGGGCTTTTAGAGAATCTGTGTATTCTGTAATAATATGTACAAGTCGCCATTTAAGAAAATATTAATGAAAGTGCCAAAAAAAAAAATCCTTCCAGTTACATAATCTATTTGTTCCCAAACAAATTCTCCTAACAGTTCTGGATAATGTACAAGTACAACTGGGTGACCCCCCCAAAAAAACTCTGTGGGTGAGTATATAATAGTCACACAAAACTAAAATACTCCACAAAATTAAATTTAACATTGTTGTTTTTGGTAAATGCTATATTAGCATTCCTTTAAATCACATTAAATTCAAGATTACCACCAATGATACACCGAACAGAGTATTATCCGAGTGTGGAATGCACAGAAAGAATTTTTCAATGGTGCTAAAACTTTGTAAAGCTAACGGACTTCTCGGAAGAGAACTAAATTCAAGATCTCAGAAAACATGAGAAATGGACTAATTTAAGTTTCTAAACACTGAACTTTGGCACTCCTTAACACCCCAGATTACCAGTAATATGTCATTATCACTTATACCAACACAGAAATATATCATGGAAATGTATCTGCACTAATAAATATCAAAGACTAGGGAATGGAGTAGCAGTAACCTCTAAGAATTGAGGAAATCCCATGCATTTGGGTTTAAGTTAGGAATGTGTTTAAGCAGTCAAGTATTTGCCCCAAAGACTGGGTACTGGGTTTGATTACTGACACTGCCCACCCACCCCACTCCCAAAAAGGAAAAAAATAAATAAATGGGGCTAGAGAAAAATCTAAAGACTGGAACACATGCAAAAGATGAAATTTAGATTACCACCTCAAGATCCCTGGGCCAGGAGCAAACCCTGAGTATAGAGCAAAAGGAGTAAAGCAATACTAGGAATGGCACTAACTCAAACAATACCCACGAAAAGTGTCCTGTGTGTCCAGAACCACAGTAGGAAAGCAATCAACCACTTTCTACAGAAGTTCTTTTTTTTTTTTTTTTTTTTTTTTTTTTGGTTTTTGGGCCACACCCGGCGGTGCTCAGGGGTTTACTCCTGGCTGTCTGCTCAGAAATAGCTCCTGACAGGCACGGGGGACCATATGGGACACCGGGACTCGAACCAACCACCTTTGGTCCTGGATCGGCTGCTTGCAAGGCAAACGCCGCTGTGCTATCTCTCCGGGCCCTCTACAGAAGTTCTTTATTTTTGTTTTGTTTTATTTTGTTTAGGGCCATACCTGGCAGTGCTCAGGAGTTACTCCAGGCTCTGCTTTCAGAAATCACTCCAGGCAGGCTTGGGGGACCATAAGAGATGCCAAGGATTGAACCCAGGTTGGTAGCATGCAAATGCCCTACCAGCTGTGCTATCGCTCCAGCCCCCTAAATAGAAATTTTGTGTAACATAACATGGACATGCAACACTGGTAGTCCAGAGGGTTAGGGGTGGAGGTATCGGATGCATGCTGGGAAGTATGGTGGAGGAAGGTCAACAATGATGGTGGGAATGGTCCTGATTCACTGTCTATGTGCCTGAAATACAACTGTGAAAGACTTGTATGTCACAGTGGTCTTAAAAGAAGTTCTGTGTAACAATTCATCACTGGTATAAAACTCCTAAGCTGGACCCCTCTTCAGCATAGATCACCATATGACAGCAGTTCCAACCGTAGGTCCAAATTCCAGAGAAATCAAAACATGACACTATATCCACAAAGAACATCATATACAGATGTGTAGAGAAGCAGCACCCACAACAGACAAAAAGGGGAGACCCCCCCCAATATGTCCATTTACTGATAAACAAAATGCAGATCCACACAATATAGTGATGTTTGGCCATAAAAAGGTCTGAATGACTGATAGGTCCTACAACACGGATATACCTTAAAATGGTATGATGAGGGGGTGGGAGAGAGTATAGCAGCAAGGGGGGCATGCCTGGCATTAGTTGGAAGCAGAATCTGATCCTCAATGCCACTCAGCTCCAACTCATCACCTGAGGTTCCTAAACATTACCGAGGTGGCCATGGTAGCCTCCCATACCGAAGGGCCCACACAGAAATGCATCCTCAGTAAACCACCTCATTTTGGAGCACCCCCACATAAAAATAATCAATAAAAGATGGTAGCAAAAGATGATGTATTACATGCTGTACTTATATAAAATACCTAAAATTGGCAAATTCATAGAAAACATTCATTGCTGCCCAGAACTTGGGATACAGGGGAAAATGAGAAAGACTACTAGTGGATAGGAGGTTCTCTGGGAGGGGAGGGAATGCTTTAAGATTTCATCAGCAGGGGCCCCGGAGAGATAGCACATCAGCGTTTGCCTTGCAAGCAGCCGATCCAGGACCAAAGGTAGTTGGTTTGAATCCCGGTGTCCCATATGGTCCCCCGTGCCTGCCAGGAGCTATTTCTGAGCAGACAGCCAGGAGTAACCCCTGAGCAACGCCAGGTGTGACCCAAAAACCAAAAAAAAAAAAAAAAAAAAAGATTTCATCAGCAGGGGCCAGAGCGGTGGTACAAGCGGTAGGGCATTTGCCTTGTATGTGCTAACCTAGGACAGATTGCAGTTCGATCTGCCTACGTCCCATATGGTCCCCCAAGCCAGGAGCGATTTCTGAGCACATAGCCAGGAGTAACCCTGAGTGTCACCAGGTGTGACCCAAAAAGGAAAAAAAAAAAATTCAGCAGCTGGAGTGATAAGCACAGCGGGTAGGATGTTTGCCTTGCATGTCACCAACCTGAGACCAAACCAGGTTTGATCCCTGGTATCCACATGGTCCCCCGAGCCTGCCAGGAGCAATTTCTGAGCGAAGAGTCAGAAGTAATCCCTGAGCACTGCTGGGTGTGGCCCAAAAACCAAAAAAAAAACTTTCCCCAGTAGCTGTACAATTCTACAACTACTGAGACCTACTGTACTGAAACCCTAAAGAATTATAAACTTTTGTTAAATGTCAAGAAAACTATTATTCTAAAACATTAAATTTCCTTCCATGGAACACAAGATTTTGTAGGCTCTACCCTGTGCCAATTTTTCCAGCATTGGAAAATCACATCTCTCAAACCCATTTCATTTCCATTATCCCCACACCACCCCCAGTCTATAGAACTGCTCACCTTCCCAGAGACCATCCCACCCATGATGACTCTGTCCCTATATTATCTCAACACCACCTTCAATACTCAATGTCACCTACAATAGTCAACCTCAACCTGACTCTACCAATTTGGTGCCACTACCTATAGCATTCCAGTTATTTATAACAGCATCATATGTGGGGCCGGCGAAGTGGCGCTAGAGGTTAAGGTATCTGCCTTGCAAGCGCTAGTCAAGGAAAGATTTCGACCGCGGTTCGATCCCCCAGTGTCCCATATGCCCCCCCCAAGCCAGGGGCGATTTCTGAGCGCTTAGCCAGGAGTAACCCCTGAGCATCAAACGGGTGTGGCCCGAAAAAAAAAAAAAAAAAACAGCATCATATGTATTTTCTCCCTTTAATTATGTTTTGAGGGGGAAAAAAAGTTACTATATTCTTACGAAGAGACCTAAACAGGGTCCTAAATACATGACTAAATCAACACCTTTTTTTTGTTTGTTTTGTTTTTTGGGGCCATACCCATTTGATGCTCAGGGGTTACTCCTGGCTAAGCGCTCGGAAATTGCCCCTGGCTTGGGGGGACCATATGGGACGACAGGGGATCGAACCGCGGTCCTTCCTTGGCTAGCGCTGGCAAGGCAGACACCTTACCTCTAGCGCCACCTCACCGGCCCCTAAATCAACACCTTAAAGAAGGGTCCAGGGACTGGAGCCTTGCATGAGGCTGACCTGGATTCAATCCTTAGCATCCCATATGGGCTCCAGAGCAACACCAGGAGTGACTCCTGATTACAGAGCCAGGACTAATGAAGCATCTGAGTATTGCCAGATTGGCTCAAAAACAAAAAAGAAAAAAAAAAAAAAAAAAAAAAGATGGGTCCAGGCTGTGGTGCAGAAGCAGAGTGGCAGTCTGCCTGCCCTGAATACAAGTCCCACACTGCCCCACCAGCAGGGTACAAGTAAGGTGACCTTGAAACAATGCACCCAAGTATGTGAGTACCACAACCAAGTATGTTGTGATGCGCAAATGTGTAAGATACTCAGACATGAACAATGACAGCAGCTCAACAGAAGAGAAGGAAAAAGAAGTTAATTTTTTGTTTTGGTTTGGTTTGGTGTTTTGGGGGTTTTGGGTCACACCCGGCAGTGCTCAGGGGTTACTTCTGGCTCTGCGCTCAGAAGCCACCCCTGACAGGCTCGGGGAACCATGTGGGATGCCAGGATTCAAACCGGGGTCCGTCCTGTGTTGGCTTCATGCAAGGCAAACGGCCTACTGCTGTGCTATCGCTCTGGCCCAGAAGTTAAATTTTTTTTTTTTGGTTTTTCGATTTTGGGTCACACCCAACAGTGTGCAGGGGTTACTCCTGGCTTTATGCTCAGAAATCGCTCCTGGCAAGCTCAGGGGACCATACAGGAATCCGGGATTCGAACCACCGACCTTCTTCTACATGCAAGGCAAACACCTACCTCCGTGCTATCTCTCCGGTCCCAGAAGTTAATTTTTTTACACAAATTTAGTTCTTGACCTTCAACTCTGCAACTTCAGCTTAAATATCTAAATGTAAAGATTAATCTTGTACTTTTACAAATGTTAACTTACAAAGGGGCTGAAGAACTACTACAGGGGGTAGGGTGATTGCCTTGTTTATAGTCTACAAGGGTCCAATCCCCAGAATCCTATATGGTCCCCTTGGCAATGCAAGGTGTAATTCCTGAGTGCAGAGTCAGGAGTAACCCTGAGAACTTCAAGGTGTGCCCCCTTTGCAAAGAAAAAGAATCAATCAGTAAAGGGCATCAAAGAATGGGAGTGGGAAACTACTATTGACATTGGAGGCTTCTGTTAAGTCAATTTTAGAAGAATTAGTCAACAACTTTGAACAAGACGTTCACCCACACGTAAAGGGGCGCAAGCACACCTAAGAATAACTGTGACTCAGGCACTGCAGTAACGGGAGGGTGGGGACCAGCTATTTGGCCTATTTTCTTGTCTCACATCAAGACAGCAATACTAAAGCAAAACTACTAACTTGAAGGATGTGAAATGATGGAGGGAATTAGGGTAGATGCTTCCCCCATTTAAGTAAAATATCATCTCACTGAAACAAACAACCTTTTTTTCCATTTAAAGTTGCTTTTGGGGCTGGAGTGATAGCACAGCGGTACGGCGTTTGCCTTGCACGCTGCCAACCTGGGACTGACTCTGGTTTGATCCCCAGCATCCCATATGGTCCCCCTGAGCCTGCCAGGAGCAATTTCTGAGAACAGAGCCAGGAGTAACCCCTGAGCGCCGCTGGGTGTGCCCCAAAACCAAAAAGAAAAAAAAAAACTGCCTTTAAGGCACTGTGATTTACAAAGTCACTCACAATTAGCTGAGTTTCAGTGATACGATGTCCCAATACCAACCAATCCCTTCACCAGTGTCCGCTTGCCACCACTAGTGACCCCAGCAAATAATTTGTTGAAGAATGTGCGCACTGTAATCCTACGAGCAGCCCTGGTGTGCCATATCCAAGCAGGTGCCACCCCCAGCCGTCGTTAACACGAACAAGAGGGAGGAGGTAGAGGGAACAATGAGAAATAAGTACAATTGATTTAATTTTTAAAAATGCAGTTGAAGGGGCCAGGAATGTGACTCATAGGGCAGTGTGCAGACCTGGCACAGGCGACGCTGCATCGGATTCCTGGCCCTGCTCGCCTTGCGCCCCCAGCACGCCCCTGCACCATCAGTGCTCAGGCGCTACCAATGATGGCGCCTATTAAAAAATAATTAAATAAAATAGATAACGATAACTCAGAGACCTCAAAAAAGCAGCTAATTTTCCAAACACAACAGAAAACTGGCTACTAAATACTCACAAATAATCAAGAAAATGCAAATGAGATTTGGATTTATTTCTGCTCACAAGTGTCTTTTTGCTTTTTCAAAAACAGACTTTGGCTAATATGTAGGAGAAAGGGAAGGAGAGTTTAAAATTGCAGCTATGGGAGGGCACATAGTCCCACTCTTCAGAAGGCAATTTAAAAACAAATTAACAGAAACTGTGCCAATGCTCATGACTTCCTATAAGACAATCATTTACTTTGGGGAATCTGCCATATGGAAATATTTTTTTAATGTGGGAAATACCTATTCCTCCATATACTCACAGTAGTATTACTCATTATAAAATTGGAAATGAGTGTCCAATGATGGATGATAGATACACTGAGTCAGGTGCAACCACTTGGAATCAGATTCATAATGTATCTCAATAAGCCTAGTTTTGTTTTCTATTTTTTCTTAAGGAGGAGTCGAGATTTAGAGTCTCATTGATCATACATATATCTCTCTAACACCACACCCAGCACCAGAGAACCCCTTTGTCTCTACCTGGGTCACACAGGTTCTCCTAACCCTCATGTAAGTTCAGTTCTATAGATAAAATCATCATTTTCGGTTTTTTTTTTGGGGGGGGCACATCCAGTGATGCTGATCCAGTGATCCTAGCTATGCGCTCAGAAATCGCTCCTGGCTTGGAGGACCAAATGGGACGCCAGGGGATTGAATCTCAGTCCATCCTAGGCTAGCGCTTGCAAGACAGATGCCTTACCGCTAGCGCCACCGCTCCAGCCCCCAGTTTCGGGTTTTTGTTTTGTTTGTTTGTTTGTTTTGGTTTGGTTTTTGGGTCACACCCGGCAGGGCTCAGGGTTACTCCTGGCTTTATGCTCAGAAATCGCCCCTGGCAGGCACAGGGGATCATATGGGATGCCAGTATTCGAACCACATACCTTCTGTATGAAAGGCAAACACCTTATCTCCACGCTATCTCTCCGGCAAGAATCACTTAGGGCCAGAGAGATCACCATGAGTAAATTAATCCCAGCTGGATTCCAGCATCACATATGGTATCCCAGGAGTGGTCTCTAGGCACAGCCTGGCATTGTACCTGAGTACCAATGAGTGTGATTCCCCTAAAAAAAGGGGGAGGGGGAGGACAGAAGTGATAGCACATTGGGATAGGGCATTTACCTTGCACACAGCTGACCCGGGGTTCAATCCCTGGCATTCCATAAGATTCCCCAAACCCGCCAGGAGTAACCCCTGAGCAACTCCAAGAATGGCCCCAACCTCCTCAAAAAGCAAAATTCAGCTAAACCCTGAATAACATGGAAATATTGGGTGTGTTCTTATCTAAACTTGCTCTAAATTTATTTTTGTGACAATAATAGCAGTCAACAACCACTGAATACTTCTCTAAGTGGAAGGCCTATTCTCAGGAAGGTCTTCATGTGTAGGCCTTGTTATCTTATTAACACTGACATCATTATTAGCAGAATTTGCTAGTCAAGAAGAGTTTGCCTTGCAGGAGGCTCCTCCCCAGCATCCCATATGATCCTTCAAGCACCGCCAGGAGTAATTTCTGAGTGCAGAGCTAGAAGTAACCCCTGAGCATGACTGGGTGTGGGGCACCCCCTCAAAATCAAAAAAGAACCTGAGGCCCAGGCCTTCTCATCAACTGTGGGAGTTGCCCAGAGTCAGTTAGCAAAGTAAAAGAGCCTTCTTGGGAGCCCAAATGCTCTGCTGGAGAAAGAAGCTCTAAGCGCCTGATGGTTTAGCCCAAACTTTTTTTTTTTTTTTTTTTTTGTGGTTTTTGGGTCACACCCGGCAGTGCTCAGGGGTTATTCCTGGCTCCAGGCTCAGAAATTGCTCCTGGCAGGCACGGGAGGACCATATATGGGACGCCGGGATTCGAACCGATGACCTCCTGCATGAGAGGCAAACGCCTTACCTCCATGCTATCTCTCCGGCCCCATAGCCCAAACTTTTTTCTTTTCTTTTCTTCTTCTTCTTCTTCTTATTTTTTTTTTTTAATAAAAAGGAAGCATCCTGGTTAAACATTTTCAAAATCTCCTTGGGAATCTTTCCCTACCCCACACGGTTTTTTTTGAAATTGAGTTTTAGTTATTTCAGAAACAAAAGGCATCATATTCCAAACTGAAGAGCAGCCCAAAGCAGCAGCTCCAGCTCAACTAATCAAAAGACTCAAAGGGACACTCTTGAGTGTCCATTCACAGAGGACTTATCCCAAGATGGTCCTGTCAATCTCAGAGCCATGTTAAGCTCTTGCATCATTATAACATCCATGTGGGAAAATATTAATAGAAAAATGCCTACTTCTTTTTTCCTTCGGAGAAATGCAACAGAGAGGGTAAGAGGGAATCTGGGGACATTGGTGATGGCCAATGTGCACTGATGAAGGTTGTTGTATACTATATGACTGTAATTCAATCATGAACAACTTTTTTGGGGGGAAGGGTGATTGGGGCCACGCCCAGGGGTTACTCCTGGCTATGCGCTCAGAAATCACTCCTGGCTTGGGGGACCATATGGGATGCTGGGGATCAAACTGAGGTCCGTCCTGGACCAGTAAACACCCTACTGCTGCACTATGGCTCCAGCCCCAATGAACAACTTTATCTGTGGAAAAAAACAGCCAGTTGTATTATGAACAATCTTGTAATCACAGTGTTTAAATAAGAGAGAGAGAAATAATTCCTCTAAATAAATTGCTGTCCCACAACAGGAAACACCCATGTCTGTTTTGCCTCTCTATTCTGTTTATTCTCTGGTTCTTATTCTCTTTCCCTCTCCTTGAGGCTCCACTGACCTTCACAGCCCAATTCCAGTGCCAAATTCTCAGTGTCAATTTTCCTTATTTTATATCTCAGAAGGTTGAATCCCTTTCATGGAATCAATTCAAACAAAGATGCATAAAGCCTATAAAAAAGCAGGACACAGAAAGGAGTAAGAACCAAACCCTGGATTCCATGTAAATGAGACAGATACAAAGAAAGGGCCAAAAATAGACACGTAACCTCACCTTAGGGAACCAGATAATGGACATGAGCAATTCTAGAGGAAATGACTCTTAGGAATTAAGACTGAAAATGGACTAAGATAAAGAGAAAAAAACCTGGAATTAAAAAGAAAATGTCAGAGGGTTTTGTAAATGGGGTTAATATATCAGAGGGATGCTATAAAAACTCAGTTGATAATTTATTCAACAGTGCTATAATGGGAGGTCATTTATAACTGTTGGTTATAATCATTTATAAAAATTAATAAACTAAGAAAAACTGAAAAATAAAACTTACCTAATTGTAAAAAGTTACAACTTCTGGGGCTGGCGTGGTAGCACTAGATAGAGGTAAGGTGTCTGCCTTGCAAGCGCTAGCTAAGGACGGACCTCGGTTTGATCCCCCGGTGTCCCATATGGTCCCCCAAGCCAAGAGTGACTTCTGAGCGCATAGCCAGGAGTAACCCCTGAGCGTCACTGGGTGTGGCCAAAAAAAAAAAAAAGTTACAACTTCTTTTGGGGAAGTGGGGAGGACCACACCAGAGGTGTTCAGGGGCTAGTTATAGCTCCATGTTCAGGCATACCTTGGGCAGTGCTTTGGAGACCATATTTGGTATCAGGGATTCCAACCAAGGGTTAGTGGAATGCAAGGCAAAAACTCTGAGTACTGCTCTCAGACTCCTCTTACAGGCTCCTTAAAACTATGTTTCAAGGGCCAGAGAGATAGCACAGTGAGTGGTAGGGCAAGCAGCCAATCCAGGAAGGAAGGTAGTTCGAATCCCAGCATCCCATATGATCCCCTATACCTGCCAGGAGTGATTTCTGAGCACAGAGCCAGGAGTAACCCCTGAGCGCCACTGGGTATGATCCAAAAACAACAAAAAAGAACATATTTTTTAAAGAAAAAAAACCTTAAATATAGACGTACTGCTGGTACCAGTGTGATAATACAGCAGGCAGGGCACTTGCCTCGCACATGGCCAACCAGGGTTCAATCCTCAGCATCCCATGTGGTCCTAAGCCCATCAGGGGTGACCCCTGAGCACAGAGCCAGGAATAAGGTCTAAGCACTGCTGGGCGTGGGCCAAAAATAATAAATACAACCTTACTGATACTCAAAATTTGAGATTTAAAAAAAAAATTCTAGTGTTTCTGAGCATGGGAGACATAGGACTAGCTTCACTAGGGGGCACACTCTAGTGATATAAAGGGTTTGTTTGGGGCAGTGGAGGAGGGGAGCCACATCTGGCGATGCTCATGGGTTACTCCTGGTTCTGTACTCATGAATAACAACTCCAAGCAGTGCTCGGAGAACCATATGGACCATATACATCTGTACGGCACGTGCTCTACCCTCTGAACCAGCTGTCTGGCCCCTGCACTGATAAAGTTTTTTGTTTTTTGTGGTTTTTTTTTTTTGGTTTTTGGGTCACACCCGGCGGCGCTCAGGGGTGACTCCTGGCTATCTGCTCAGAAATAGCTCCTGGCAGGCACAGGGGACCATATGGGACACCAGGATTCGAACCAACCACCTTTGGTCATGGATCGGCTGCTTGCAAGGCAAACGCCGATGTGCTATCTCTCCGGGCCCAATGAAGTTTTTTTAAGACATCTTGGCAATATATTTACATTAGAAAATTTCCACCCCTCTGATCCAATATGAGAACCATTTGACATATATTTTATGGAAATAATCATAGCTACAAAAAGAGATTACAAAGATGTTAACTATGGTACAATTTAAAATAATAAAAAACCAAGTTGCACTAGCTCAGTATCAGGAACCCCATATGAGATCAGGACACGTACCGAGCAAGGATGGAGTATGAGTGTTGTTGACAAGCTGTGTTTACCACCTATGAGCTGTGGTATATGAGGGAAACCGCTTCCAGGGGTCTTCAAACTATGGCCCTCGGGCCACATATTGTATTTATTCCCATTTTGTTTCTTCACTTCTAAATAAAATATATGCAGTGTGCATAGAAATTTGTTCATAATTTTTGTTTTTACTAAAATCTGGTCCTCCAACAGTCTGAAGGACAGTGAACTGGCCCCCTGTTAAAAAAGTTTGAGGACCCCTGGACCTGTCCTTGCTCAATTTTCTAAACTGTATAGAGACTAAAAACTGAAAGACTGAGACTATGCAGAGTGTTCCAAAAGCCACTAGGCTATAATAATGTTCAGTAAATATGGGCATAATTAACATTCAGTGATAGCAAAGATGTATTATTTAGCCAACAAAAATGATCAGCAGATAAATAAGTAACAAGATAGATATGAGTCTTTGATGGATGTTAGTAAGCGAAAAGTCAGGTTACAAAGCCTAACATATAATTCAACTTCTGAAAGGAAAATTTTCTTAGAAGAGCTACCAAAAGTTCAGTACCGAATATTTATTTCTCTGGGTAATATAACTATCAATTAAAATCTTCTTTAAACTTCCCTGCCGTCTTCTAATTTTCTACAAGGAACATTACTCAGCACAGTAAAAATTTTTTAAACTAAGCAGGACATAGTATTTAGTATACAGTGCAAAATCCATGCTTTGCCAGTTCAATCCAGTTCTCTTAGCACTGCCAAGGAAGATTCCAGAACAGATCCGGACACAGTCCCCTGGGGCACCAACAGGTGTGGACCCTCCCACCCCAAAATGCATAATCTTAACCTTTTTGGCATCCTAAAACCTCTGCTCTTGGTTCAGGCTGTATCTGAGAAACAGTTCTTCTGGGTTAAGTTACTAGAAATAGAAATATTCAGATAACTGCTGGGTGCAAATCAAATAATAAAACTAAAAATGAACAATCTTCAGGCTAAAAAATGACCTGAAGTCCTACAGGTACCCCTAAAAAACAAGCACAGCGTTCTTCTCCCCATATTGAATCCCTTAATAATAACCATAATTTTGATCAGCAAACCTACTCCTCTAAAGCACCTTCCTTCCCCCCCCACCCCTTTCCCACCTACCCACACACTCCCTATCTGCAATTTCCACTTTGATTTTCTCCACCACACTCAGCAAATACAATCTTGGAGACTTCTTGCCTCCTTTCTCCTTTCCTGAATGGAAGTAGTACAACTGCTGGGGTGAATATATTCTGCTCAGTGCGTCTATATTTATCTGAGACCACTTCCAGGATGTAGGCACCCAATATCTCTTCAATGAAAGAATGAATTCAACACAATAACTTACGAATTATATCTACTATTTTTTCCTTCGGTTTTTTGGGGTCATACCCAGCGTACTCAGGAGTTTCTCCTGGCTCTATGCTCAGAAATCGTTCCTGGCAGGCTCAGGGGACCATACAGGATGCCGGGATTCAAAACACCGTCCTTCTGCATGCAAAGCAAACTCCCTATCTCCATGCTAACTCTCCGGTCCCAAATTATATCTACTTTTTAAGGAGAAAATGTGATGGGCAGGTATTTTCCTTTAGAAGCAAATCAGGGTGGGCCATAGCACAGTGGTAGGGCATTTATTTGCCTTGCACACATGGCTGCCTGAGACAGACCTAAATTCGATTCCTGGTATCCCATATGGTCCCCTGAGCCTGCTGAGAGCAATTTCTGAGTGCAGAGTCAGGAGTAAACCCTGAGTGCCTGAGGGCCAAGTGTGGCCCCAAAACAACCAAACAAGTAAATCAGGGACACAGCATCAACACTAATCTCAGAAGAGATGCCAAATTGATATAACTGCTAGGAACAGGGGGCTGAAAACTCTAGGGGGTTTGTGTCCTGCCAAAGCCAAGCAGTGCCCCAAACCTCTGCAGCCTCCAACATCCAAACAGCCCCACTTCCCTGCTTCAAGACTTAGAGATGCCAAGCAAGTAAATATAACCCCAGGCCTAAGGGTCTTTGGTGGAAAATATGAGGCTAAATCCTCACGATTCTACAGCTCTACACTTCCAAATTCAACGATACTGATATTCCAGTAAGAGCACAGCAAATTAGATGGAAATATACCATAGAACTCCACTAGGCTCAGTAAACAGAAAGAAAACACAGAAGGCTTAACTAGCAACAAATAGTACACTAAATCCAATGAAGACTTTTTTTTTTTTTTTTTTTTTGGTGGTTTTTGGGTCACACCCGGCAGTGCTCAGGGGTTATTCCTGGCTCCAGGCTCAGAAATTGCTCCTGGCAGGCACGGGGGACCATATGGGACGCTGGGATTTGAACCGATGACCTCCTGCATGAAAGGCAAACGTCTTACCTCCATGCTATCTCTCCAGCCCCCCAATGAAGACTTTTAATAACATTATTGTGAAATAAAACCATATATTACATATCTTCTTTTACTAAACTCTTTTGATAACGCCATTTACCATTTCGTCATAACAGCAATATAAAATACCTGGTAAAATGTCCCTCCTAAGGTGACAGACTTGAGGAGTGGGTAGGAAAAGCAAGCCAGACCAGAGGGTAGGGTGCTTGCCTAAGGAACACAGTATCAAAAGGACTAATTAGGGGGCCGGAGAGATAGCATGGAGGTAGGGCATTTGCCTTACATGCAGAAGGATGGTGGTTTGAATCCCAGCATCCCATATGGTCCGCAGAGCCTGCCAGGAGCGATTTCTGAGCATAGAGCCAGGAGTAACCCTGTGCTGGGTGTCACCCAAAAATAAAAATTAAAATTAAAGGACTCATAGGGATCTGCAGTGTGCTTTTACCTTACAGGGTACCACCAGGCTACAAAGACAAGATATTTCAGACTCTGGGACACAGTGAAACCCTGAAACCTATTTGTATAAAATAGGATACAAGAGGAGACAAAAAAAAAAAAAAAAAAAAAAAAACCTCCAAGATTAGAATCAAGAAATAAAAAGGGCCAGAGATAGTACAGTGGGTACGGCAATTGCCTTGTACCTGGCCAACACAAGTTTGATTCCCAGGATCCCATATGGTTCCCTAGACCATCACCAGGTAATTCCCAAGTGCTGAGCCAAGAGTAACCCCTGAGCACTGGTGGGTGTAGCCAAAAAGAAAAAAAAAGAGAAGAAAAAAGAGTCAAGGAAGGAGAATCAGACACCAGGAAGCAGACAGGCAGGGAAGACTTCCAATATGCCAATGCAGGCTGCCTCTGCAGCAAGACAAAAATCAGCTTAGAAGCATTTCCCCAGAACAGAGGGCGAGCCAGAAACACCTCCAATGAGAAAGTAAACGGAATTTAAAGCTCAGATCTTAAGGACAACTTCACTCCTACAGTTCCGGTTTTCAGGATTTAATATAGTGTTGATTTGCTACACACATTATTCCTGGTCCTTAGAGTACACTTCCTTCATCTTGAAATTCTCATTGATATCCCCCCAAAAAATATTTCATGCTGAAGCAAATGAAAGTCAACAAATGTTACATAAACTGTGAAACATCTTAAGGACCTACTTAATTCCAGGGTGTTGGAAGTCATTCTTAAACTCAGAGGAAGGGAGTATCCAAATACCTAAGACAATGCATGTAGGTAAAAAAATGAAATAACAAAGCAGCGTTGCCAATCAGAAAAGTCAGAGCAAGCCCTGCAGGCTTGCGACCTTATCTGCTGGAATCTGCTGTGTGACTCTCCCTGCCAGACCTCCCCACAAGCAACCTCACACCAGCCAAGCACTCCTCTGGGAACCCTCGTTTCAGCACCTAGACTCAAGCCTGGGAAGTACTATCTGAAAGAAGTTTCTTTTGCAGATACAAATGCTTTTTTGGGGACTGGAGAGATAACACAGCGGTAAGGCATGCCTTGCAAGCAGCCAGCCTAAGAAGGACAGTGAATCCCGGCATCATAAGGTCCCCCAAGCTTGCCAGGAGAGATTTCTGAGTGCAGAACCAGTAACTAACCCCTGAGCACCATTGGGTGTGGCCCAAAAGAACAAACAAACAAAAAAAAAATGCTTTCTTCCTTTAGGTTATAGTTTTGGTTTTCTTTTTTTTTATAATTTAATTTTTTTTAGATATTTTATTTATTTATTTAATTTGGGTGAGAGCGTTTTGGGCCACACCACAGGATGCTCAGGGGTCACTCCTGGTTCTGCATTCAGAAATCACTCCTGACAGGCTCAGGAGACGACCATAAGGGATATGAGGAATTGAACCCAGGTCTGCCCAGGGTTGGCCACATTCAAGGCAAAGGCCCTACTGCTGTGCTATCTCTCCACCCCTATTTTTGCTTTTTCTTACCCCAATTAAAAGGCAAATAAGGAAGGGTGGATGTGGCTCACTGGTGCATGCCTCTCAGGATGAGGCCCTAGATTCAATACCAGCCAAGAAAGGGGTGTGGCATGACATGGCATTTATTGGAAGTTGGGATGGTGGGTCAGTTCTTATTTTCCAGTCATCTTATATGAAATGTTTGATACATACATTAATGGATAAGAAAAATCAATTTCTCTTTTAGTCATTAGGCTAAAAAAAAGATCAACTGAACTAGTTTAACATGAAATGTTTGTGGTCGGCACGTAGTGGACCTGGGTTCGATCCCTGGCACTACTCAGGAGTGATCCCCGTGAGCAAAGAGCCAAGAGTGAGTAAGTCTTGGGCACCACTGAATGTGACCCAATTTTTTTATTGAAAAAAAGAAAAATAATTTCTCAGGGATAGATAATTTGTACAATAGGTAGAGAGTCTGCCTTGCATGCAACCAACCAGGGTTCAATCCCCGGCATCTCATATGGTCCCCCAAGCACCACCAGTAATAAACTCTGAGCATGGCCAGGATGTATTTCACCCTCCCAAGAAACACCCAAAAAATAAAAGCATATAAAAACAAAATCTCTTTAATAAAAGGCAAAAGAATTATGCTATCTGGAGAGAAACCAGAGTATAAAATAAATAAAATTTCTTATGGAATCAAGTAAGAACAACAGATAACATTAAGTACTCATACTAAACAGTAGTGCTAAATATATGAAATACAACAATTCTAGAAGATAGGCACTTCATTACCTCCATTTTACAGATGAAGAGACAGAAGCAGAGAATTAAAAATAACCTTTTCCGGGCCCAGAGATAGCACAGCGGTGTTTGCCTTGCAAGCAGCCGATCCAGGACCAAAGGTGGTTGATTCGAATCCCAGTGTCCCATATGGTCCTCCGTGCCTCCCAGGAGCTATTTCTGAGCAGACAGCCAGGAGTAACCCCTGAGCACCGCCGGGTGTGGCCCAAAAACCCAAAAAAAAAAAAAAAAAAAAAACCTTTTCCAGGTCATTGAGCTATTTGGTGCTGCGATTCAGTACATAAGATTTCACTTGAAATTCCATGCTCTTATGCTACTGTAGTTCTACTACAAATGAAAAGTTTTATTAAACTGCATATGCTTTTCCTAAAATGAACAGGCACAAGTGAACAAAATGATCTAAGAAACACAAGTCAGCTGCTTAAACAAAGCAAGCTCAATCTCCATGATCTGGCAATAAAATCCCTAAATACCAACCATAACCAACTGTGAACAGCTCCCAAAATAAATAAATCTGAATAGACCCATGAACTTGAGGGCGGGAAGGAGATGCTGAATGGCACCAGAGGTGCTCAGAGCTTAGTTACTCCTGCCTCTGTGTTCAGGGATCAGTTCTGCTGGTTTCAGGAAACAGTATGGGGGTGGGGGATACCAGAGATTGAACCTGCTAGACTATCTCTCTCCAGGCTCCGAACTTTTTTTTTTTTTTTTTGGTTTTGGGGTTTTTTTTTTGGCTTTGGTTTCAGTTTTGGGGCCACATCCAGTGATGCTCAGGAGTTACTCATGGCTATGTGCTCAGAAATCGCTCCTGGCTTGGGGGACCATATGTGACACCAGGGGATCAAACTGCAATCTGTCCTAGGTCAGCCACGTGCAAGGCAAACCCCTATGACTTGCGCCACCTCTTATGAACTTTTCTTTTCTTAAGCCAATCAAATTGAGCAGGGGGGGTTTTATATATCAACTTTTGTGATACTAATGTTAGTAAGTTCTGATAAACCACTGCCATCGGACCAGCCTGAACTTATTTTTAATTGAAACTCTCAAAATAATACTATCAATCAGGTTGGAGAAATTGTACAGCAAGTGGGACGCTCGGCTTGCATGTGGCTGAGCCCTGTCCAATCCCAGCATTCCATATGAGCCCACACCAGGCATGATCCTCGAGCACAGTTATATGTGGGCCCAAAGCCAAAAGGGGAAAAAAAACTTTCTACAAATGAAATATGCTGCCACCTTCAAGCTATAAGAAATATGCTATGTATTAATGTATTCGGGGTTCTATTTGTTTCGTCTACTCCCCCACCCTAGCCTTCCTCCACTTCATTTTTGGCCCTGCAGATCCTTTCAGACCATTAAGCTCAGGAATCCTTCTAAGCACACTTGACCCAGCAGGAGTCTAATCAGTGACTGCTCTATGGATAGACTAAGCTAAAAACAAACTCAACTTCAAGACTCTGCATTTTGGAGAACTCTTCACATTCAGATCTGCTCACTTAACAAAATTCTAAACAGCTATTTGTTATTTCACATCTGAATCCTGCCTTTAACTCTGAGCACATTAAAAAAAAATAAATAAAAGCCCATCTTTCTTCCAAAAATAACTCCACGAGGTTTTCCATAAATTAGTTACTGAGAAGACCAGAATAAAACACACACACACACACACACACACACACACACAAAAGCAGGCATGGACTTGGCTGACGGGTCACAAATATGTCACGATCTTAGTAATTTGATTTATTCTGTCATGTCTGAAACTCGCTCATAAACTGTTTTACAAACAAATGTAGTATATAAAAATGGTAGATACCTATCACTGGACAGACATGTACATGCATTCATTTGCTCAACCAGTTTTTAATTAATGCTCATCTCTTTTTTAAAAAAAAATTTCTGAACCAAGACAAATGGCATCAGATAAGGGCACACAGGTGCTGATGTTGGTTTGATACTGGATTCTTGAGTCTAACCCAAAAGAACTAGAGTTGACTCCAGGTTCAATTTCAACCACCTATGGAAGAGGGTCTTTGTTGGCTTAAAATGATTATGTAAGCATAGGGCCTGTCTTGAAGTAAGAACATGGTAAACATACTTTGATGCAGAAGAAAGCAGCAAAGGGATGGCTCAAACGGCTGAGACAGGAAAAGGGCCCTGGCTCCATTCCCCCATCATATAGTTCTTAGAAACCCCCCTAAGCACTAATTGGAGACCATCCCACCTTCTCTGCAAAAAAAGAAAAAGAAAAAAGAAAAAAGTTAAAAGAAATGGATAATAGATTTGCCTTTGTAGGAAAATAGGAATTTGTGAAAACTGCAGTAAAGATCTATTATGAATAAAAATTAAGAACTGAGGAGGTAATGACTGATCCACGTATTTTTTTCTAAAGTATCACCGGTGAATGAAATAACTTAAAAAGATCTGGCTAAAAAAATAAAAATCCTGAAAGCTACTAAACTTGAATTAGCAGAGATTTTCTTCCTTTATTTGTGCAAAATGTAAATTTTTAAAATCATAATTCCATTCCCCAGAAAACAAGTCTCACATTTCCTCATATTCGGGAGATCAAGATCAGGATTTTAGCCCTGAGCTACGTGGAGCTAACAATAGTCCCTCCCTGTTCAATAATTCAGCACCGGTCAAGTTTTCTCAGACAAATCTCCCTTTCATTACAAAGGTGAGCAAAGGGAATTTATAACACGCAGTTCAGGGCGAGATGAAGGCTTCCTCCACTGCTTCTTACCATAAAGCAAAATATAAAAGCACCAGTGCATTTTTTTTCATATTTTTCCATGTTCTTCAAAACTTTCGAGAAGACAAAGGATCTATACAATAGCTATAAGATAACCCTATGTCAATAAGGGGGAGGCATGATAAAGAAATCACCAGGATCCCCACACACACACAGCAAAAGAAATCCAACCGTTCCCACCCCAGAGTTGCAACTACCCTTAAATGTTGAGGGGTGTCGTTATTAATGGATGGAAGGTTTCTCCTACCGTTTCAAGATCACGTCTTGGGTTTTAAGCACTTAATTAACCAACCACGCGACCAAGGAGTCCAAGGACAAGCGACAAACTCCTCGTGGGGGGAGCTTTAAGCAGCTTAACCTACCCAGGCACAGCTCGGAAGGACAGACAATACACGTCAAGATCCACCTGCCTATTTATTTCTGGGCAAGCCAAGTAAATGCCAGCTGCAAAAACAATAACAAATTAAAAAATAAAAATAAAAAAAAAGCAGGAGCTTAAGCAATAAATAGATATATAGTCCAGCGAGCAGGGCATTTATTTGCCTTGCACGCCGACAGCCCGGGGTTCCATCCTGGGCATCCCATATGGTCCAGTGGAACCCCTCCAGGAGTAATTCCTAAGTGTAGAGCCAAGAGTAAAACCGTGCACACTGCCAGGTATGTCCCCCCAAAACAACAACAACAACAACAACAACAAGACCTCATCTTGGGTGAAAACCTTCAGTCCTGCCCTCCATGAATGGAGCAGTGGGGCTGCCTGTAATCAGCAGCACCCTCTCCGTGCCTTTCTCCCCCAATCCCAGGAAGCTGACTTGCCCCTGGGCAATCTATGCAACGAGCCAGCAAGGAGTCCCTGAGCCTAGGTGCGTTGGCAAGTCGTGCCTCTATTTACCCATTCGCGCTGCAGAAGCAGGAACCAGGAAAAGAAAGGGGGGGGGGGGAAGAAAGAAAGAAAGAAAGAAAGAAAGAAAGAAAGAAAGAAAGAAAGAAAGAAAGAAAGAAAGAAAGAAAGAAAGAAAGAAAGAGAGAAAGAGAGAGAAAGAAAGAGAAAGAAAGAAAGAAAGACAGAAGAAATAAACAAAGAAAGAAATAAAGAAAGAAAGAAAGAAAGAAAGAAATAAAGAAAGAAAGAAAGAAAAGAAGAAACAAACAAAAGAAGAGAAGAGGAAGGAAACGAAGGAAGGAGAAAGGAAAGAAAAGAAAGGAAAATAAGAAGAAATGAAGAAAAAAGGAAAGAAAGAAATGAAAAAAGAAAAAGGAAAGAAAAAAAGAAAAGAAAGAGGAAGGAAGGAGAAAGGAAAGAAAATAAAGGAAGATAGGAAGAAATGAAGAAAAAAGGAAGGAAAGAAAGAAAGAAATGAAAAAAGAAAAAGGAAAGAAAAAGAAAAAAAGAAAAGAAAAGAAATAAGGAAAAAATAAATTCAAACTCCGGCCTCAGACCCCTACATCCCTCCCCCCTGCACCCCCAAAGCTTCCTGGGCGCACCCCGAGCCTCCCAGAACGTTCGCTCAATGAAGCCCAAGGTGACCACGTATGTCCCCAGTTGGGGGAGGCAGGCGGGCGAGGTCCCCCCAGTCCTGAGCAGGGGCTCACCGGACGCTCTCGAGCCCGGCCCCCGGCGCCCCAAGAGCCAGTCTGGGTCGGGAGGAGGAGAAGCGGCGCCCCGCAGCCCGGCCGCACCTGCCGGAAGAAGAGGCCGGGCCGCGCTCGCCCACCCAGGTGTCGGCCCTGCGCGCGTCCGTCCGTCCGTCCGTCCGCGGCGCCTCCCGCGCACCTGGCCAGCTGCGCCCCACCTGCGCCCCTGGCCCCGCGACCCCGCGACCCCGCACCTGGCGCGGCGGAAGTCGGCTCCGCGGGCGCCGCCACCGCCTCGGCCGCCGCGAACCTGTTGCGCAGCCCGTCACGGCCGGCCGGGCGCCGCCTCAGCCGCCTCGGCCCGCGACAACATGGCGGCCGCGGCCTCCGCAGGAAGCCGCGCCGGGGGCGGGAGGAGGCGCCAGGCCCGGCCGAGGCTCCCTCCCTCCCTCCCTCGCTCGCTCGCTCGCTCACCTCCGCCGCGGCCTCGCCAAGCTCCTCCTCATCTCGCCGCCCGGGCCCAGCTTTCGGGGAGCCGAGAGCAGCCCCCAGATTAGACATGAGGCCTCCCCGACCCTCCCCGGCCCTCCCCTAGACCCACCTGGCTCCTCCTTCCTGCTTCCACCCTCAGGGGAGCAGACCGTCGCCTCTGCGGGGTTCCTGCCCCCCGCCGCGTGCACACCCAACCGAGCGAGGGAATTGGGGAGCGGAGGAGGACCCCGAGTGTGTTTGGGGGTGCTGCACCTCGCTGGGGATTCGGGGATTTGAGTGAGCCTCGCCTAAGAGCCTGGGTTCTTCTGGAGTGGGAGAGGGAGGTTGCACACACAAACACAAACACACACACACACACACTTGTTTTGGGGGCATGTCCCCAGGCTTTTCACACACACACACACACACACACACACACACACACGTATGTTTTGGGGAATGTCCCCAGGCTTTCACCCCTTCACCCAGTCATCCAGACCTGGGGGACTCTGAGCATCTATCTGAGGGTGGTCACACACACAGACACACACACAGACACACACACACACACACAGGAGTAACCCCATGAAACGGTGAAGTTGGGTCTCTCTCCTTTCTTCACACACACACACACACACCCAGACCCCAGGACTCTGAGCATCTCTCTGCTCATCCATCCAGTGGTCCACCAGGTGGGGCCTCTATCTCTCCACCCAGTGCTCCCCCCCCCCAGGACAGACACCCCCTTCCTCTCACACAGTACGCAAAGTACCCCTTTTCTCCCCAGATTCACTCACTACCTGAGGGCTGCCCAAAATGTTCTTTATTCCCACACCTTCAGCTTCTGGCACTGGAGGCCCGACTCAGCTGTGTCTCCCTTCCCTTTCTTTGGCAGCTCTTGATTATGGGCCTTAAAAGACCAGACTTCAGTTCAAGTCGCTTCCTTCTACCAAAGACACAGACTTTGTGTTCCTTGGAATTAGAGGAGGTATCTGGAGGCTTCTTTGGCGTTAAAAAATAAAATTGGGGAATGGAGGAGTCAATTCCCCAGACTTCGGTTGGCTTTTAGAAGCAGAAGAGGCAACTGGCCAGTGTGTGAAACTCATGACCTCTGGCACCCTGTGGCTAAAGCAGAAAGCTGCGCAGATCACCAAGATGTCAGCCAGGCCTTTGGCTGTTATCTTATCTGTCGGGTTCCTTACCTGTAGTGGCTCAGGTGGGTAATAGAACTGCCTTGGGAGAAATGGCCCTAAATCCTCTCTGAACTGGCCAATGAGCTCATGTGAGGAACTGAGTAAATGTCAATGTCAATGATGATAAGTGACTTTCCCCGCCCTCATACTCAGAGCTTTGATTAGGACCTGATCGAGACAAGACAGACAGGTCCTGAGCTCCAGTGTCATGGAGGGACCTGATCCTGGAAGAGGTTAACCACCTTTATGGGAGTCAAGGGGGAGACTGTCCCCATTTTCAGACGCAGCCAAGTGCACTCGACAGCACATGATTTGCTCCCTGGACAGACATCACCAATTAATTGTGGTACTTCCTTTCGGCGTCCATCCTCAAGAGTCTAAGGCCCCGGATTTTTCTCACCACCATCCTAGAGAGAGCTGGCTGTAAAGGGAAACCTCTCTTCTGTTCTGATCTTCTGATCGGCAGAGTGCCAGCCTTCATTTGCCTCTGTCACATGGTCAATGTCATTTGTTTCTGGTTTCTGGGCCTGATGCAATTCCCCGCTAGTCATCTTTTCTTTCAGAAAAAGGTACCGGGAAATTCTTGGCAAGACAGAAATAGAATTTATGGAAAAGGATATTTATAATAAAGAAAACAAGCTTTTTTTAAATGTCTTCCTAAAATGAAGACACATACTAGCAACTTCCAGTGGGATTTGGGCCTTGTGTACTACTGGAAGCCTATAATAGTAGCTAAAAGACTAACTTGGTATTCTGTTCGGAAATTGGAGGCCAGTTTGTCCCATCCTGTCCTTTCAGTATTCATGATTCACATAGGTGACACATTCCCATCCCATTTCTGACTTCCTCTTCTCCTCATAGGACACTCCTTGGAACTGAATCTGCAAATTTCTTCCTAAGTGTTTCCCTAATGCTACATCTCTGTTCACCTCCATCACCAACTGGAGAGAAACTGAATCTTACTTGAGCTGTGAGACATTCCCATCAAGTACTAATAGATTGAGGAGGGGAAGAGGTCAGGGTGGGGAGGAGGTCTGTTATATGTCTATCCAGTTCTGCCACAATTTAGGATAGGTTCCTAGGTCTGTTTCTGATAGCCTAGCTTTCACCATGGGAATGTTTCCTCTGTTTTCCTTCCCTACAAGACTTGACCTCCTCTTTCCTACGTTCCATGCCCCCCTAATGTTAGTTTTCTGGGCTTCCATCCTTTACCTCCCTCTGCCACCCAAACCTACCCACAGTGAAAGAAAGAGAAAAGCCACAACTTCAGATTCTTAGCGTCACATACATACAGTAGGAAGACTCAGTCCTCATGTCTCCTCTAAGATAATGCCATCGATCAATGTATAAATAAATTGAGTAATTTCTAGTAAAAACAGGAAAGTGCAATCAAAAAGTCTTAATTTATCCAGAAACTTGCCATTTTTGGAGCTTTTTGCCCTTACCTGATAACCCCAGTTTCCATGAGATCATTTCTTCCTTTGAACCTCGAGCACTTAACATTTTTTTCTTTTGAAAAAATATGGAACACTTCAAGAATTTGCGTGTCATCCTTGTGCAGGGCCATGCTAATCTTCTCTGTAGCGTTCCAATTTTAGTATATGCGCTGCCAAAGCGAGAATGAGAACTTAGGTTTTTTTTGGAGTTAAGGTCTATTACCCGCAGTTCGGAGTTTTATTTTGCCTGAAAATATTACTTTCCTTTCATGCTTGAATGACATCCCAGAATCAGAGAATTCTGGATTGACAGCGTGCGTGCGTGTGTGTGTGTGTGTGTGTGTGTGTGTGTGTGTGTGTGTGTGTGCGTGTTCATGCCTTATATACAAAGCCTGTACTGTATTATTGAGCAAAACTCCTTACAGAATGTTTTTTCTTCTTCTAGGGGGATTAATATGAAGGGGGCATCCTGGTAATAATGTTCAAGGCCTACTGTGCAAGGGACTGCCCACTCACAGTGGTGTATCAGGGACCATGTGTTCTTGGGGCTCAAACCAGGTTTGGCCACATGCAAGGCAAGTGCCTTAATCCCTGTACTATCTTTCTGGCCCTAGGATATTTTTATTTAACTTTTTTTTTTTTTTTTTTTTTTTTTTGGTTTTTTGGGCCACACTTATTTGATGCTCAGGGGTTACTCCTGGCTAAGCACTCAGAAATAGCCCCTGGCTTGGGAGGACCATATGGGACCACGGTCCTTCCTTGGCTAGCGCTTGCAAGGCAGACACCTTACCTCTAACGCCACCTCACCGGCCCCTATTTAACATTTTTAATAAAATCCCCCCATCTTCTTCTGACCTTGATAATTCCTAAAGAACTTCGTTATTGATCAAACCATTTTCTTGTTTCTTTTCAAACTTTATGTTTTTATTTATTGGCTTTTGGGCCATACCCAAAAACTCAGAGATAACTCTTGGCAGGCTCAAGGAACCAAATGGTGTACTAGGGATTAAATCTGGGTCAGCTGTATGTAAGGCAAATACCCTGTCCACTGTGCTATCACTTTGGCCCCTTTACCTTTATTTTTCAATAATTTGACTATGAGATGCCCAGTATAATCTTTGTGTTTATTCTGCTGGTAATGGGCGGGGTGGGGTGGGTGGTTGTGTGACTCGAGTAGGAGCACACAATCTTTTTTTTTTTTTTTTTTTTTTGGTTTTTGAGCCACACACGGCGGTGCTCAGGGGTTACTCCTTGGCTGTCTGCTGGCAGGCACGGGGGACCATATGGGACACCGGGATTCGAACCAACCACCTTTGGTCCTGGATCGGCTGCTTGCAAGGCAAATGCCGCTGTGCTATCTCTCCGGGCCCCAGCACACAATCTTTTAAGTGTAAGGCCCTAGGAAACTCTGGGAGCTCTCTGTGCCTCTCCTCAAACACCCCCCTGGGAAAGTCCTGGTAGCTCTGAGCTCCATTGTTTTGATTCTTCTCAGTATTCACTTACACTTTCAGTTATTTACAGTCTTGAACCTGCAAACTTTACCTTTTATCAGGTGGTAATAAATTTTTGCCATTCTTTCTTCAACTCCTTTTACATTTTTTCTACTATCTCTCATCTCCTTCTGGCACTTTAATTCCATGCATCATTGACTGTTTGAGACCATTGGGGGATCATGTCAGGTGTGCTCTGCCTGTGCAAGCAGATGTCCCACCACTAAACACAAAATTCTGGCTGCAGCCACCATGGGGCATCTGGAGCCAGAACAGGGAACTGAATATACACTTTTTTGACTGTCTCTCTCTGCTGGAACTAATACACACTGACTGTCAGCAGCTGTGCTTTCTGCCCAGGTTGTCTCCTCTTTTCAAGTCTAAATGATCTAAACCTCGCAATCTCTCCCCTTCCCATATCAACACACACACACACACACACACACACACACACACACATCTACCATCTTTCTGTTTCCATCCCAAGAAAAAGAAGGCAGGCAAAAGTTTCTTCCCTGGCTGGAACTATAGCATAGCAGAAGGGAGGGCTTTTTCCTTGCACAAAGCCCACCAGGGGTCAATCCTCAGCATCCCATTTGGTCCCCAGAGCCTGCCAGGAATAATTTCTGAGCCAAGAGTAACAACCCAGGAGCATGGCCTGGGGTGACCCTCCCCCCAAAAAAGTTTGTTCTCTTCCCCATCTCTTTGCCCTGACCCTGCTTCTGAGAGAACAACAGTGTGTTCTTTTTTTTCATGTTCAAATGCTCAAGTGAAAATCAATTCTGGAAATATGGGAGGAATTACTTTCCCCAACTTTAAACTTTACTACAAAGCAATAGTTATCAAAACAGCAATGGTATTGGAATAAGGACAGGCCCTCAGATCAGTGGAATAGGCTTGAATACTCAGAAAATGTTCCCCAGACATACAATCACCTAATTTTTGATAAAGGAGCAAGAAATCCTAAATGGAGCAAAGAAAGCCTCTTCAACAAGTGGTGTTGGCACAACTGGCTAGCCACTTGCAAAAAATTGAACTTAAACCCCCAGCTAACATCATGTACGAAGGTAAAATCCAAATGGATTAAAGACCTCGATATCAGACCCAAAACCATAAGATATATAGAACAACACATAGGCAAAACACTCCAGGACATTGAGACTACAGGCATATTCAAGAAGGAAACTGCACTCTCCAAGCAAGTGAAAGCAGAGTGAAAACAGATGAAAACAGATGAAAACAGTGAAAGTGAAAACAGATGGGAATATATTAAGCTGAGAAGCTTCTGCACCTCAAGGGAAATAGTGCCCAGGATATAAGAGCCACCCACTGAGTGGGAGAAACTATTCACCCAATACCCATCAGATAAGGGGCTAATCTCCAAAATATACAAGGCACTGACAGAACTTTACAAGAAAAAAACATCTAATCCCATCAAAAAATGGGGAGAAGAAATGGACAGACACTTTGATAAAGAAGAAATACAAATGGCCAAAAGACACATGAAAAAATGCTCCACATCACTAATCATCAGGGAGATGCAAATCAAAACAACGATGAGGTACCACCTCACACCACAGAGAATGGCACATATCACAAAGAATGAGAATAAACAGTGTTGGCAGGGATGTGGAGAGAAAGGAACTCTTGTCCACTGCTGGTGGGAATGCCGTCTAGTTCAACCTTTATAGAAAGCGATATGGAGATTCCTCCAAACACTGGAAATCGAGCTCCCATACGATCCAGCTATACCACTCCTAGGAATATACCCTAGGAACACAAAAATACAATACAAAAACCCTTTCCTTACACCTATATTCATTGCAGCACTATTTTCCATCTCAAGACTCTGGAAACAACCAAGATGCCCTTCAACAGACGAATGACTAAAGAAACTGTGGTACATATACACAATGGAATATTATGCAGCTGTCAGGAGAGATGAAGTCATGAAATTTTCCTATACATGGATGTACACGGAAACTATTATGCTGAATGAAATAAGTCAGAGAGAGAGAGAAAAACACAGAATGGTCTCACTCATCTCTGGGTTTTAAGAAAAATGAAAGACATTCTTGCAATAATAATTTTCAGACACAAAAGAGAAAAGAGCTGGAAGTTCCAGCTCACCTCAGGAAGCTCACCACAAAGAGTGATGAGTTTAGTTAGAGAAATAACTACATTTTGAACTGTCCTAATAGAATGTATGAGGGAAATGGAAAGCCTGTCTAGAGTACAGGCGGGGATCGGGTGGGGAGGAGGGAGATTTGGGACATTGGTGATGGGAATGTTGCACTGGTGATGGGTGGTGGTCTTTACATGACTGAAACCCAAACACAATCATGTATCTAATCAAGGTGTTTAAATAAAATATTAAAAAAAATCAATTCTGGAAACCTAGTTGAGGCTGCCCTAGTGTTTGTTCCTGGAACAGATGAAAAGCAGGCCAGGATGGGAGTGGGGTGAGGTCAGGGGTTAGGAAAAGGCCAATGGTCATTTGACATACAGTTGCCCTGTCATTAATTTGATATTTGTTTTCATTCAGCAAGTACTTATTAAGGATCTATTATGTCCTGGCTACTGGAAACAAGGAGTTAGCTGGGAATGAGCACCCAGGAGGAGCTTCTGAGAGTCCATCAGCGCCATGAGCCATGGTCTAAGGAAGTTTCTTTGACCTGCCTTAGCTTCTTTTTCTTTTCTTCCTGTCTTTTTTTTTTTCTGGCCATACACACTGTTGTAGAACCATGAAGTGGGCTGGCAGGGGTGGAGGCTGGGGGCTAAGGGGTACATTCTGCAGAGAAAGCAATGAAAATGGAGATTTAAGAGAAGAGATGAAGGGAGAGGAATTCACCACAGAGAGAAAGGTGCCTTCTCAAGAGTGGGTCACTTAGGGTCGTAGAAATCTCCCTACTCTGGCTGAAGGCCTAAAGGTCCCGGAAAGGCAGTGCCAGGGGAGCCAGAGGGGGAAGTTGGCCCAGATTCCATCCCTGGGCCAGAAGTGCAGGGTGGAGCGAAAGGCCAGACTCGGGTGAGGCCCTGGAAAGGACGTGCCCATTCATGACTGAAGCACCAGGGGCTTCCAGTCTGGCAGGTGCAGCTCAGAGAAAGGGAATCCAGCCGGTATGCAAGAGGCTGACCTGCTTCCTGTCTGACAGATTGGCCCAGCTGTCAGCTTGGAGGCTGGCCCCGCTCAGGCCTGGAGCAATACCAGTTTCCTCCTGGTAATAATCTCCCTGGCACTGATGCAACATTCCACACTAGGCCGAGTGCTTTGGTTCCTTTACTTACCCCTCACCACATTCCTGGGGAACAAGCTCAACATCTGTTGGTGATCCCCTCACCTTGCATGGGGGAGGACGGCGAGGTAAAATGAAGCTTCAGGTTCCCTTTGGAAAATTTCCCTCCATGGGGTGGGATTTTCCCCCTCTCTGGTGGAGTCTGTCTGGCAAAAGTGTCTTATTCCTAGTATCACTGCTAGGAAACCTCTTCTCCTGAAATAAGATAATATCTGAGTCGATGAAATAATAGAAAGAACTGCCCCTCCACTGGCCTTCGCCCATTCTGGGGATAGAGCCCCTGTGGTTGCCGCAGTTCTGTGGCAAGAAGGCAGACCCAGGCCAATGGAGTGGGGTGCACTTCGTGATTATTTAGATCCAACCCAGTGCTAGTCCAGAGACCACTTCCTGAAAAACCTAGGGTGCCAGAAACTCAACCTGACTTGACTTTTCTTCCTAAGAACAAGGTGCCTTCTATTAGCAAAAGTGAGAGAATATCTCAAAGTGGGGGCTCTGACTGCATCCAGACTGGGGAGCAGAGAGCCACCAGAAGAGGATCAGCAGTTTAGGGCTGTTGCCATTTCTGAGTTTTCCCCTTCTTCACACAGGCATCTAAGGATTAGTGCCCCCCCCCACACCCCAGCCCTACTACCCATCTTTAATCTGAAACTTTTTGATTAAGTAGAACAATGTAGAAGGGCAAGAAAGATTAAAAAAAAAAATAGACTGTAAAGAAAGCCTACCTAGAGTACAGGCGGGGGTCGGGTGGGGAGGAGGGAGATTTGGGACATTGGTGATGGGAATGTTGCACTGTTGATGGGTGGTGTTCTTTACATGACTGAAACCCAAACACAATCATGTATGTAATAAAGTTGTTTAAATAAAAAATTTAAAAAATATACATATAAAAAATAGACTGTTTACAAATACATTTAATTTCACAACTATTTATCAACAGGTGGATATTTGGGGGAGACTTCTGGGGGGTATTACAGGAGAACCCTGAGTGTCAGAGAACTCCAGACCAAGCAATGCCCAGCCTCACTGTCTATGGAACATGCCAGGCATGCCTTGGTACTGTTTGTTCCTTCCAGTGCAGTACATGGGGGTAGTATCAGCCTCAATCCACAGGAAAAATGGAAGATAAGAGAAATCGAATCACTTCCCCACAGTCACATAGGGAGTGCAAGAATGAGAACTTGATTTGGGTTATCATGACTCTTAAGATTATGTCTTTCATTCTATCTTTTGTCCATTCCTTCCCCATTCTTCTCTGTTGACAGCAGCAATAGTGTCTCTGATTTTACTTTAATAATATACATGAGTGAAAACTTCCTAATGATACCAAAAAAACAGCTCCTCCTGCCCCTGAGAATATGATGAACCAAACTGCAGGCAAGTGCCTCTTAACAGTGGGACATGCAGCTGCACTCAGAGCTTGGGACTTTCCCCCTGCAACCAACATAGGTCACTGGAAACTCCATACCCCACCCATCTCACCCCACAGCCTTTGCACTGACATATCCACAATGCCAACGGTGTGATTTACATGCTCTTATGCCACTGGTTACCTCTAGATGGTCTTGCAAACATTGACTTTTAAAAAAAAGAAACCAGGGGCCCGGAGAGATAGCACAGCGGTGTTTGCCTTGCAAGCAGCCGATCCAGGACCAAAGGTGGTTGGTTCGAATCCCGGTGTCCCATATGGTCCCACGTGCCTGCCAGGAGCTATTTCTGAGCAGACAGCCAGGAATAACCCCTGAGCAACGCCGGGTGTGGCCCAAAAAAGCAAAAAAAAAAGAAAGAAAAGAAAAAGATACCAGGGCCCTAGAAATAGCACATCAGTAAGGCATTTGCCTTGCATGTAACTGACCCGGGACAGACCTGGGTTTGATCCCCAGCATCCCATATGGTCCCATGTAGCATGAAATAATTATAATAATAATTGCCTTTTTGGCTCTTGGCCCTTTCTGCGCTGCTGTGCGCTCTGGCTTCTGGGTTTCTATGTTCTGGTCTTTGACCAGCATAGAGCCCAAAGGGAAGATGGCTAACAGGAGATAAGATGCAGGGCTAGCAAAATATTGCTGTGCATAAAAGGTTATGAATAGGCCACACACACGTGGTGGCTAGGGCTTGAATAAAGATGATTCTTCCTGACGCCTGACTGTGAGTGAGTGATTTCACCTGGGCCTGGGACTCGCCGACTGCATGAAGGTTGCAGAGCCACGTGGGCTGGATGGCATCCTCCACCATCCAGCCCCATCGTTAATTATTTCATGCTACAGTCCCAGAGCCTTCCAGGAGCGATTTTTGAGCACAAAGCCAGGAGTAACTCCTGAGCACTGCTGGGTGTGGCCCCAAAACAAAAAATAATAATAAAGAGAATCCATTGCACAAAGGATAGGAGCTTGCCTTGCATACTACTGATCCAGGCTATATGATTCCTCCATAACCCCTAGTGGTCACTCCTGAGCTCAGATTCCTGCCTGGTCCAATAAGCACTTTGCCATATCTGCCCCTGAAAAAAAGAAAAAGAAATGGGAACCCAATTTGTCAGAAGAAGAGACATGCCACCAATGACCTTCTGATGCCCATTCAGCCTGTCCACTGTGAGTGGTAATAATGAATTAAAGGAACATCCTGCCTTTCATGACCACCCACCATTGATGCTATTTAGTAAGATCAGATTCAAATTACTCAGAATGGTTAGGGAAGTTTCATTACTTTCCAAATAGGCTATTGAAGGAAAATAAAATCTTCTTACTGTGTGACTGATTTTCAGTTCTGATTATAGGCCATGTTTTCCTTCTTTCTGAGGTTAGTCTTCGAGTTGGTTAGATAGAAGCCAACAGAGTTCTCCACTGCCAGCTCCTGGTTTATGGAAATAAAATAACACAGAATGCTCACCTCTGACTCCTTTATTTTATTTTGTTTTTTGGGTGATACCTGGCAGCACTTGGGGGTTACTCCAGCTCTGTGCTCAGAAATCGCTCCTGGCAGGCTTGGGGGACCATATGGGATGCCGGAATTCAAACCACCATCCTTCTGCCTGCAAGGCAAAACACTCTACCTCCATGCTATTTCTCCGACCCCACCTCTGACTCTTATTTAACACTATAGACAGAATTTTTACCACCTTTGAAATAGGCGTCTTAGAGTTTATTCATTTGAGAATGGAGGAATTTAAGATTTATGACCAAATCTTACTTTGTTTTTTCCTAGCAGGCACTCAGGACTTACTCCTGACTCTGTGCTCAGAGGTCATTCTCTCTCCCTAGCCCCACCCTGACCCCAAAACCAAGCATTTTTTTTTTGTGGTTTTTGGGTCACACCCGGCAGTGCTCAGGGGTTATTCCTGGCTCCAGGCTCAGAAATTGCTCCTGGCAGGCACGGGGGGGGACCATATGGGGCGCCGGGATTCGAACCGATGACCTCCTGCATGAAAGGCAAACGCCTTACCTCCATGCTATCTCTCCGGCCCCAAAACCAAGCATTTTTAAAAGCATGCCTATAATCTCAATTTCCTTAAGAAATATTTAATGGGGGCCGGAGAGATAGCATGGAGGTAAGGTGTTTTGCCTTTCATGCAGAAGGACGGTGGTTCAAATCCCGGCATCCCATATGGTCCCCTGTGCCTCGCAGGGGCGATTTCTGAGCACTTGCCGGGTGTGACCAAAAAAACAAAACAAAACAAAAAAAGAAATATTTAATGAAAATCTTTACATAAGCATTATACATTTATTCTTCACCTTGTTCCAAAAGTAATTTCAATTTCTATTACTGTTCTAAAATGTTCAATTCTCCATTCTGGGAAATGTCAATGTTGGTTTGGTTCTTAAGGAAATTGTTAGCCAAATTCCCCATTAAAATGCAAATATTAACTCTACAATGTTCTTTTTTTATTTTATTTTCTTGAGACTATTGTGATTTACAAGGTCTATCATAGTTGGGTTTTAGACATACGTGAATCTAGACCAATTCCACTGCCAGGGTCCACCTCCTTCCACCAATGTTCCCAGAGTGCATCCCATACCATCACCCTTTGTCCTTCAGTCTGTCAGTATAACAGGCCATTTAAAGTTTAGATTGTGGGGCCAGAGAGATAGCACAGCAGTAGGGCATTTGCCTTGCACGCTGCCGATCCAGGACGAATTGTGGTTCAATTCCTGGCACCCCATATGGTCCCCCAAACCTGACAGGAGCAATTTTTGAGTGTGGAGCCAGAAGTAACCCCTGAGTGCTGCCCAAAATCCCAAAAAGAAAAAAGAAAAAGTAATATTAGGGCCCGGAGAGATAGCACAGCGGTGTTTGCCTTGCAAGCAGCCGATCCAGGACCAAAGGTGGTTGGTTCGAATCCCGGTGTCCCATATAGTCCCCCGTGCCTGTCAGGAGCTATTTCTGAGCAGACAGCCAGGAGTGACCCCTGAGCATTGCCGGGTGTGGCCCAAAAACCAAAAATAGGGCTGGAGAGATAGCATGGAGGTAAGGCGTTTGCCTTTCATGCAAGAGGTCATCGGTTCGAATCCCAGCGTCCCATATGGTCCCCCGTGCCTGCCAGGAGCAATTTCTGAGCATGGAGCCAGGAGTAACCCCTGAGCACTGCCGGGTGTGACCCAAAAACCAAAAAAAAAAAAAAAAAAAAAACCAAAAATAATAATAATAATAATAATAATAATAATAAAGTAATATTAAAAAAAATAAAGTTTAGAGTTGGGATCTCTTGAGTCTATTGTTATTAACTTTGGCTTGAATATTTAGTTCTGTCCTTTTTTTGTTTGTTTGTTTTTGTTGTTGTTTTGGGCCACACCTGGTGGTGCTCAGGGTTTCTCCTGGCTATCTGCTCAGAAATAGCTCCTGGCAGGCACGGGGAACTATATGGGACACCGGGATTCGAACCAACCACCTTTGGGCCTGGATCAGCTGCTTGCAAGGCAAACGCCACTGTGCTATCTCCCTGGCCCCTTCTGTCCTTTTTTTTTTTTAATCTTCACCAATTCACCTGAGATTACTTGGCCCCTGGCCCTCATCTTTTCTTTTTTTTTTTTTTTTTTTTTGTGGTTTTTTGGGTCACACCCGGCAGTGCCCAGGGGTTACTCCTGGTTCCATGCTCAGAAATTGCTCCTAGCAGGCACGGGGGACCATATGGGACGCTGGGATTCCAACCGATGACCTTCTGCATGAAAGGCAAACAAACACCTTACCTCCATGCTATCTCTCTGGCCCCTGGCCCTCATCTTTTCATATTTGTGTTTCTTCTCCTCCACTCAGTTTTCTTCTCTTTAGTAAATCTTTTTTTTTTTGGGGGGGGGGGGGGTTTACACCCGGCAGCGTTCAGGAGTTACTCCTGGCTCTATGCTCAGAAATTGTTCCTGGCAGACTTGAGGACATATGGGATGCCGGGATTCAAATCACTATCCTTCTGCATGTAAGGACACACGCCTTACCTTCATACTATCTTTTTTTTTTTTTTTTATAAAAAAAGTGTATGGGGGGTCAGTGGTGGCACGAGTGATAGGGCGTTTGCCTTGCATGTGTGCTAACCTAGGACAGACTGCAGTTCGATCCCCCGGTGTCCTATATGGTCCCCAAGCCAGGAGCGATTTCTGAGCACATAGCCAGGAGTAACCCCTGAGCATCACAGGGTGTGGCCCAAAAACCAAAAAAAAAAAAAAAAAAGAAGAGAAAAGCAAACAAAGTGTAGTCATATTTTACTTTTAGTACCCAAAACAACAATATACCAACTACAATTTAACTCTAAACCACATTTAGATTCTAAATAATTCAGTTCTATCATTTCAACAACCAAACTTGTTTCGCTTTCATTTTTCGCCTTTTTTTCTCTTTTGAAGGGGTAATGGTTAGGCCGTACCCAGTTGTATTCTGGGCTTACTCCTAGCTCTGAACTCAAGGATCACTCCTGATGGGTTCGGGGGACCATATGGAGTACTGAGGATTAACCTAGTTTACTGTATACAAGGCAAGTGCTCTACTCACTGTACTATCATTTCTGACCCCATTTTCTTTGTTGTCTTTTAAGACTTACATAGTTGAATATATATTTATTGTTTGAATGTAATTATATTGATATAATTTCATCTTAAGCTATTTCTACTTTATGCTATATCATAGATTATAAAATAAAAATAGGAAAAAAAAAAGGGCCGGAGAGATAGCATAAAGGTAGGGTGTTTGCCTTGCACGCAGAAGGATGGTGGTTCGAATCCCAGCATTCCATATGGTCCCCTGAGCTTGCCAGAGTGATTTCTGAGCATAGAGCCAGGAGTACCCCCTGAGCGCCGCCGGGTGTGCCACCCCCCCCCCCCGCAAAGAAAAAGGGAAAAGAATTTCTCCTAGTAGTATAATTCCTGATCTTTTTGGTTTTGAGTCACACCTGGCGGGGCTCAGAGGTTAATCTGGTTCTGTGCTCAGAACTTACTCCTGGCAGGCTTGCGGGGACCATAT